>NC_058403.1:64797661-64967825 GCF_002201575.2 Neomonachus schauinslandi | reverse complement strand
CCAGTATCCTTATGATTGTTGCTTTAAATTCTGGATCAGGCATATTACTTATATCTGTTTTTATTAGATCCCTGGCTGTGACCTTTTCTTGTTCTTTCTTTTGGGATGAATTCCTCCATCTTGGCATTTTGTCTATGTCTCTGTCATCTCCTGTGTTAGGAAAGCCTGTTATGTTCCCTGTTTCTGAGAGTAAAGGCTTTATGAAGAAGAGATCATATAATGTCCAGGGCCTGGCGCTTCAGGAAGTGTCTCTGGTGTGTGCTGCATGGACTATGCTGCTGTGTTTTGGCTGCTCTTTCCCCCAGGTCAGTCCTCTGCAGAGTTTCTCCTTGCCTGCAGTAGGGAGTGTTTTGACCTTGTCCAGAGGGTGGCGAGTTTTAATTAGGTGTGCTCTGGTCTGCTGGTTGAAAGAATCCTGATGCTATTTCTACTAGAGCTGAAGTTTTGCAGAACACTATGGTCAGTAGACCTGAGGGGTATGGGGGGTGGGGGGGGCAGCTGTGCTGGTCCTCAGGCAGTTGCCTGAGAAAAGCATTACTAGCAGAGTGCAGGGTTGCATGGTTGGTGTAAGTGGTTCATGCTGTCACTGTTGGCACTGTGCTGCTTACTGAAGTTAGTTTATGCTAAGGGGTAAGGGAAAGAAATGGCACCTGCTGGCTCCTTTGTCCCCAGAAAGGCAATGCCACATCTCAGATGCATCTGCGAAGTGGAAACCATCTCTCCCAGTGCATTTCACAGCATCCTCTGATTGCGCTGTCTGCCCCTGGACTATCTGTCCTCCACAGGAGCAATGCAGTGCTTCACCAGTCTCCACACTGCGATGCTGTGGACCTCTCTAATTCCAGTGTTTGAGCCCCTTGGTTGTAAAAACTTACAAAAATCAGCTCCTCTCATTTTCCTAGTCAAAGGCTATGGGGAAGTGTTTTCTTTGTGTGATTCCCTGTGTGCTCCTCTCTTTGTCTTGCCTCTCTCTATGACCAGGGCTCGCTCTCCCCTCTGTGGCACCCATGATCTGCTTCTCCCTCAAATCATGTCTCTGCACTTCCTACCTTCTGGGATGTGGCTTCTTCTTTCCCTTTAGTTGTGCAGTTTGTTCTGTCAGTTCTCAGATAGATTTCTTGGGTATTCAGAATGATTGATATTTATCTTGTTGAGTTGGGGGACGAGGCAAGCTTAGCATTCTCTTACTATTCCCACATCTTAGCTCCTCCTCTGCTAGTACTTAAATGTAAGCTAAATAACAAAAATGTTGAACTCTTCATTTCTGGTTGTCGGAGAAAGTCATTCTTCTCCCGCATTCTTAGATGATAGATCCCTATTTGACAATTACATTCCTCAGCACAGGTTGAGACATAACTGACATACAATAAACTATACATGTTTAAAATGGAAAAAACTATTCTGTTTCAGTCATCATAGTAAAAATAATGAATATATCCATCACCTCTCCCAGTTGCCTTATTTTTAATGCTTCCATCATGCCTCTCCCCATTGGCCCTATATCCTCAACAACCACTAATGTACTTTGTTACTGTAGATTAGTTTGCATTCCATGGAATTTTATATAGGAGCAGTCATACAGCTTATATTTGTTGTTGTCTGACTTCTTTCACTCACCATGATTAATTCGAGATACTGCCATGTTGTATTTATCAAGAGCTCATTCCTTTTTATTGCTGAGGAGTTTTCCACTGTATGGATATGGCATAATTTGTTTAACATTCACTCATTGATGGATATTTGGGATGTTTCTTGTCATCAATGATTTTTTTAAAGAAATTTAAAAACTAAATCTGTTTTACTTACCTACATATTTACCACTTCCAGGGCTCTTCATTCCTCTGTGTAAATCTCAATTTTCCTCTATATTATTTTTCCCTTCTTTCAGAAGGACTTCTTGCAATGTTTCTTGTAGAGTTGAATTTTTAGTTCTGGATCTTTTCAGCTTTTGTATGTCTGTAAAAGTATTTATTTCACCTTCATGTTTAATGGTATTTTGTTTAGGAGAGAATTCTAGAATTGACACTTTTTTCAGTACTTAAAAATTTTTCTTCCACTGTCTTCTATCCTATAAGTCTGCTGTTATTCTTACATTTGTTTCTCTATATGATAATATATCTTTTCCTCCCTTCTGGCTTTTCTTTTCTTTTTTAAGAATTTCAATTATGATGTGCTGGTGTAGTTTTCATCATGTTTCTTGTGCTTGAAGTTCATTAAGCTCCTTGGATCTGTGGATTTACAGTGTTCATCAAATTAGGAAGATTTCTGGCATGACTTATTCAAACATTTTTCCTGTCCCATCCTTTCTTTCTTCTTCTGAGCCTCCTATTGTATGTGTATTAGGTAACTTGAAGTTAAACAATAGATCACTAATTCTCCATTCACTTATTTTGGTCTTTTTTATTCCTTTGTTCTATTTTGGAGAGTACAAATTTGAGTTCCATAATGTTTTCTTTTTCATTGTCAATTCTCCTGTTTGTCCCATCTAGTGTATATTGCATGTAATCTCAGAAATTATATTTTTCATTTCTAAAAGTTCAGTTTGAATTTTTTTGGTATCTTCCATGTCTCTTCTTAACATGCTTGTGCTTTCTTCTATCTCCTTTAATATATGGACTATATTTATGATAGTTGATTTAATGTCCTTGTTTACTGAATTTATCCTATGTATCACTTCTGGATTACTTTCTGTTGATTGATATTTTCTTTTCATCATGGGTATATTTTCCTGTTGATATGGTATCATTGCCTAGAAGCCAGACATTGTGAATCTTATTTTATTAGGTGCCATTTTGTTTTTATTCTTTAGATATGCTTGAACTTTGTTCCAAGGCACAATAATGCTTCTTAGAAACCACACTAAGTTGCTAAAAAGTGTATAGGGTAGCAGTGTAGCTTATGGATAAGTGAAATGAATGACTATTGATTCAAGAAATAGGGAGAAATAAGGAATGCTTTGTTATCATAAGGTACTTGCACTTCCCATTAAGCAATATAATGTTATTTTAAACTGGATTTAGATCAGTTGTAAATGTATATTGCAAACTCTAGGGTAACCACTAAAAAATAAAAAAAGAGAAATATAACTGATATGCTAAGAAGAGGAAAAGGAATCATATAAAATGCCCACTTTAAAACAAAAAAATCAGACAAAAAGTAAAAAGAAAATAGGAACAAAGAACAAGGGTAATGAATAGAAAACAGTAAGGACCATGGTAGATACTAATCCAACTGTATTTTCACTTTAAATGTGCATGTTCTAAATAAACCAAGAGATTATCAGAGTAGTTCAAAAAACAAGATCCAACTATATGTTGTCTACAAGAAACCCAATTTAAGTATAAATGCATATATAAATTAAAAGTAAAGGGGTAATGTAAGACATACTATGCTAACATTAATCAAAAAATTAATAATACATATGTATCTAGGCAGTTGCTTCAGGATGGTGGAGAGCATGGTAATACCAGTGAACTCCATAAGCATTGGCTCACTGCCACACTTCATTTGTTATGAAATTAATTTCTTAATTCTTTGTGCATTACCATGATGGTAGATAAGGTATGCTTTAAGTCCATGGATGGTAGTTTTAGCAGAAATGCTCTATGCAGGGAAGGCAGATCCATATCCAGAATAGTATCTATTCCAGTAAGAACAACATCTTTTCCCTTAATGATGAAAATGGTCCAATGTAACCAACCTGCCACCAGGGAATGGTGCCAAATTGAAGAAAGTATTGGTTTCTGCTGCTGTCATACTGGGCACTCAGCAGTGGTTGTAGCCAGGTCAGCCTTGGTGAGTGAAAATCCATGTTGCTCAGTCCATGCACAACCTCCATTCCTATCACCATCATTACTTTGTTCATGAGCCCATTAGGTGGTGAGAGGGTTGACTGGGAAAGAGGCCAACTGGTATCCACAGAATGGGTCATTCTACGAACTTGATTGTTAAAATTTTCCTCTGCCAAGGTTACCCTTTGGTAAGCATTCACATGGGACAAAAATTTTTCTATATACTAGCTATAGAATTTGAAATTAAAACCAGTAATATTTACATTGGCACCCTCAAAAATAAAGTACTTAGGTATAAATCTAACAAAGCATTTATGAGATTTCTATGAGGAAAACTACAGAACTACAAAAAAATTTTCTTTACTGATGAAAGAAACTGAAGAACAAATAAAAAGATATTCTGTGTTCATGTTAGGAGGACTCAATATTGTCAAGGTGTCAGTTCCTCCCAACTTGATCTATAGATTCAACACAGTCTCAATCAAAATCCCAGCAGGTTATTTTGCGGATATTGACAGACTGATTGTAAAGTTATATAGAGAGGCAAAAGACCAGGAATAATAATATTTAAAGAGGAGAACAGTGTCAAAGGACTGGTGCTACCTAACTAGAAGACTTACCATAAAGCTAAAGTAATGAGGACAGTATGGTATTGGTGACAAAATAGACAAATAGATCAATGGGGAACAGAGCAGAAAGTGCAGAAATAGATCCACACATATGTAGTCAACTGATCTTTGACAAAGGAGCAAAGGAAATACAATGGAGCAAAGACAGTCTTGACAAATTATGCTAGAAGAACTGAAACTCACATGCAAAAGAAATGAATCTAGGCACAGACAGTACACCATTCAAAAAAACTTAACTCAAAATGGATCATAGACCTAAATGTAAACACAAAACTAGAAAATGACTAAAAGAAAATATAAAATCTAGATGACCTTGGATTTGGTAAGGACTTTTTAGATAAAACATAATAAGCAGGATCCATGAAAGAAAAAATTGATAAGTTGGGCCTTGTTAAAATTAGAAACTTCTGCTCTGTGAAACATCCTATCAAGAGAATGAGAAGATGATACAGACTGGGAGAAAACAATTGCAAAAGATACATCTGATAAAGTTTATTTTTTTTGAAGATTTATTTATTTATTTTAGAGAGAGAGTGTGTGAACAGGAGGGGCAGATGGAAAGGGAGAGAGAATCTCAAGGAGACTCCCTGCTGAGTGCAGAGCCCGACACAGGGCTCGAACTAAAGATCCTGAGATCATGACCTGCACCAAAACCAAGAACCGGATGCTTAACTGACTGCACCACTTAGGTGCCTCAAGATACATCTGATAAAGGACTGTTATCCAAAATACACAAAGAACACTTAAAGCTCAGCAGTAAGAAAATAAACAACCCAACTAAAAACTGGGCAAAAGATCTGAACAGATACTACACCAAAGAAGATGGACAGATGGCAAATAAGCATATGAAAATATTTAAAATTGCAAATTAAAACAACAAGAAACAACTATATACCTAGTAGAAGGACAAAAAATCTGACATTGTCAACACCAAATGCTAGAATGAATATGGAACAACAGGAACTCTCATTGTTAGGGGATGCAAAAATTATACATTGTCACATTGGAAGACCGTTTGTCAGTTTCCTAAAGTAAACATACTCCTACCATATGATTCAGCAGTCATGCTCCTTGGTATTTACCCCTCAAAACTGAAAACTTATGTCCATATAAAAACCCACACATGAATGTTTATAGCAGCTTTATCCATTCATTGCCAAAACCTGGAAGCAACCAAGATGTCCTTCAGTAGGTGAATGGATAAATTGTGATATATCCAGATAATGAAATATTCTAAAAAGAAATGAGCAATGAAGCTACAAAAAACATACAGAGGAACTTTAAATACATATCACTAAATGAAAGATGTCAATCTGAAAAAGCTACATACTGTATGATTTCAACTGTATGACAATTTGGAAAAGGCAAACTATGAAGACAGCAAAAAAACCCCCCAAAAAACAAAAAACATTGGTTGCCAGGGTTTAAGGGGGAGGGAGTGATGAATAGGTGGACACAGAAGATTTTTAGAGCAGTAGTATTCTGTATTATAATGTGTTATACTGTAATGATGGATATGCTTGGTGTTTTGACCTATATATAATGTCACATAAGCCCTACTGTGAACTATGAATTCTGGGTGATAATGATGTATTAATGTAAGTTTGTCAGTGGTAACAAATGTATTACTCTCATGGAGCTGTTAATAGTAGGGGAGGCTGTGAGTGTGTAGACAGGGGTATATGGAAACTCTACTTTCCACTCAGTTTTGCTGAAACCTAAGATTGCTTTAAAACATAAAGGATATTAAAAAGTATATTAAACTTGGGGCGCCTGGGTGGCTCAGTTGGTTAAGCGACTGCCTTCGGCTCAGGTCATGATCCTGGAGTCCCGGGATCGAGTTCCGCATCAGGCTCCCTGCTCAGCAGGGAGTCTGCCTCTCCCTCTGACTCTCCCCCTCTCATGCTCTCTCTCTATCACTATCTCTCTCAATAAATAAATAAAAATCTCAAAAAAAAGTATATTAAACTTATGTCCAATCTGTTTTTTACAGTGGTTGTATCATTTTGGATTTTACCAGCAGAGTAAGAGAGTTCCAGTTGATCAGTGTTATCCTCACCATCAGCTACTTTTGCCAGTATTTTTTATTTTAATTAATCTAATGGGTACTTACTTAGTTGTAGTCCATTGTTGTTTTAATTTGTATTCCTCTAGTGGCTAATGATGTTGAATATCTTTCCATGTGCTTATTTGCCATCTGCATATCCTCTTTGGTAAAGAGTCTATTCAAGTAGTTTGCCCATTTTTAAAAAATAAATGTTTTATTTTGGAATAATTTTAGATTTAGAGGAAAGTTGCAAAGATAATACATAAATTTCTCACCTTGGTACATTGCTATTAACTAAATTCTAGACTTTATTTCACTAGTTCTTTGAAATGTTTTTTTCCTACATTTTTGATTGAAGTGAAATTCATATAATATAGAATCAACCATTTAAAATGTACAATTTAGTGGCATTTAGTACATTCACAGTGTTGTGTAACCACCATCACTATATAATTCACATTTTTATCACCACAAAGAATAGCACTGACTCATTAAGCAGTTACTGCCCATTCTCTTCCTCAGCCACTGGTGCCCATCAATCTGCTTTCTGCTTCTAGGGACTTAACTATTCTGGATATTTCATATAAATGGAATCATACAATTTGTGGCCTTTTATGTATGGCTTCTTTCACTTCATATAATGTTTCTGAGGTTCATCCATATTGTAGCACGGATCAGTGCTTCTTTTATAATAAAATATTTTTAAATTGTAAAATACACATAAAATTTACCATCTTAACCATTTTTTAAGTGTACAGTTCACTGGTAGTAAGTACATTCATACTGTTTTGCAACCATTACCATCTCCAGAATTCATCTTGTAAAAATGAAATTCATTATTCATTAAACAATAACTCCTCATTTCCTCCTCTCCCAGCCCCTGACAGCCACCATTCTACTTTCTCTATGCATTTGACTACTCTGGGTGCCTCATATAATTGGAATCATATAATATTTTTGTCTCTTTTTATTGCTGGTTTATTTTACCTAGCATAATGGCCTCAAAGTTCATGCATGTTGTAGCATGTGTCAGAATTTCCTTCCTTTTAAAATCTGAATACATTCCACTGTATGTATATTCCATGTTTTGCTTATCCATTCACCCATTGATTGACACTTGAGTTGCTTCCACATGTTAGCTATTGTCAATAATGCTGTTATGAACATGTGTGTACAAATATCTCTTTGAGACTCTGCTTTCAATTCTTTTCGGTATATACCCAGAAATGGATTAGCTAGATCATGCAATAATTCTAATAATTTTAATTTTTTGAGGACCACCATAGTGTTTTGCATAGCAGCTATACCATTTCACATTCCCACCAGCACTGAACAAGTGTTCCAATATCTCCATATCCTTGTTAACACTTGTTATTTTCTGTTATTATTATTATTGATGGTAACCATCACCTATTGGGTATGAGGCGGTATCTCAGTGTGGTTTTGATTTGCATTTCCCTAATGATTAGGGATGTTGAGCATCTTTTCATGTGCTTATTGTCCATCTTTATATCTTTGTTGGAGAAATGTCTAAGTCTTTTGCCCATTTTTGAATTTTGTTGTGGAACTTTAGGAGTTCTCTGTATATCCTGGGTAGTAGACCCTGAGATGATTTGCAGATATTTCTCTGTAGTCTGTCTTTTCACTTTCTTAATAATATCCTTTGAAGTGCCGAAGTTTTAAATTTTGATGAAGGCCAATTTACCAATCTTTTTCTCTCGTTGCTTATATTTTGGTGTCATAAGAAACCATTGCCAAAGTCAAGGTCATTAAGATTTCCCCTATGCTCTCTTCTAAGAGTTTTATAGTTTAGCTCTTAAAGTTAAGTCATTGATCCATTTTTGTATGTAATGTGAGGTAATGGTCCACCTTCATTCTTTCGCATGTCAATTTCTAGTTGTCTTAGTACCGTGTGTTGAAGAGACTACTTTTTACACCATAGAATTGTCCTGGCAACTTGTTGAAAATCAACTGATCATAGATGTATGGTTTTATTTCTGAACTTTCAATTTTATTCCATTGGTATATATGTCTATCCCTATTCTGGTAACACTGTTTTGATTACTATAGATATGGGAGAAGTTTTGATATTGGGAAGTGTGATTCTTCCAACTTTCTTCTTTTTCAATACCGTTTCAGCTATTCTTCAGCATTTTCACATGAATTTCAGCATAATCTTTTCCATTTTGCAAAAAGGTTACTGGTATTTTGGTAGGGTCTGCACTGAATCTATTATATTGTTTTGGATGGTACTAATATTTAAACAATATTAAGCCTTTCAGTCCATGAACAAGTGATATCTTTTCATTTATTTGGGCTTCTTTAATTGCTTTTAACAATGTTTTATAGTTTTCAGTGTACAAATGTTATAACTCCTTGGTTAAATTTATTTCTAGATATTTTATTCTTTGAGAGACTTGTAAGAATTTTTAAATTCTTTTTAAAAATTTTCATTGTTGGTGTATAGAAACACAACTGATTTTGCCTGTTTATGTTATAACCTGCAACTTTGCTGACTTCATTTATTCTAGTTGTTCTTTTGTGGTTTCTTTGGGATTTTATACATACAGGATAATACCGTCTGTCAGTAGGGTTAGTTTCATCTTTTTCCATTTTGAATGCCTTTTATTTCTTGCTTAATTTCTCTGGGTAGAACTTCCAGTACAATATAGAATAGAAGTACTAAAAACAGGCATCCTTATCTTGTTCTGGATCTTAAGGAGGAAAGTTTTTATCTTTCATCATTGAGTAGGATCTTGTCTGTGGGTTTTTCAGGAATGCCCTTTGTCATTGTTTAAGGAAGTTCCATTCCATTCCTAGTTTTCTGAGTATTTTTATTAAATTTTATTAAATGCTTCTTCAGTATTTTATTAAATGCTTCTTCAGTATCAATTGAGGTGTATCTGTATCATGTTTTTTTTCTTTTATTCTATTAATGTTGTTTTTACATCTTTTCTTTTGTTGAACTACCCTTACATTTCTGGGATAAATCCCACTTGGTCATGGTACATAATCCTTTTAATATACTGTTGGATTCTGTTTGCTAATATTGTGTTGAATTTTTGCATGCATAGTCATAAGGGATGTTGGTCTCTAATCCATTGTGGTGTTGTCTAGCTTTGAAATTAGGGTGATGTTGGTGTCATAGAATGAATTAGGAAATGTTCCCCCCTCTTCTATTTTTTGGAAGAGTTTGAGAAGGACTGGCATCAATTATTTAAATATTTGGTACAATTCACCAGCCATCTCAACTTCGACCTTCCTTTTTCAGGAAGTTTTTGGGTACTGACTCAATGTCATTACTTATTTTAGCTATGTTGAGATTTTCTTCTTGAGTCAGTTTTGGAAATTCACATGTTTATAGGAATTTGCCTATTTCATTTAGGTTATCTAATGTTGGCATACAGTTGTTCAAAGTATTATCCTCCTTTCTCTAAGTTTGATAGTAATGTCCCCACTTTCATTTTGATTTTAATTGTTTGCATCTTCTCTCCTTTTTTCTTAGTTTAGGTAAAGGTTTGTTGATTTGTTGATCTTTTCAAAGAACCAAGGTTTGGTTTTGTTGATTATTGTTTTTCTGTTCTCTATTTTGTTTATCTTTAATCTTTATTATTTCCTTACTTCTGTGAGCTTTGGGTTTAATTTGGTCTTTTCTAGTTTGTTGAGGTATAGAGTTGGGTTATTGATTTGGGATCTTACTTCTTTTCAACATAGGCATTTACAGCTATAAATTTCCCTCTGAGCTATGTCTTTGGTGTAAACTATAAATTTTGCTTTTATTTAATGTGTCTCAAAGTATTTCACATTTCACTTGTGGTTTCCTCTTTGACCTTTTGGTTGTTTACAAGTGTGCAGTTTAATTTCCAAATTTTGTGAATTTCAGTTTTTACTGATTTCTAGTTTCATCCCATGGGGGTTAGAGAAAAAACTTTGCATGATTTTAATCTTTTTAAATTTATTGAGGCTTGGAGGTGACACCGTCTCTTCCTCTACCTTGTGGCAAACCTGAGGACAGGAGCCTTAGATGAAAGAAACTATCATGAACCAAGAGAAACTAGCCAAACTGCAAGCACAAGTGCACACTGGTGGGAAGGGAACTGCTCACTGAAAGAAGGTGGTTCATAGAATGGCTACAGCAGATGATAAAAAAAACTTCAGTTCTCCTTAAAGAAGTTAGGGATAAACAATATCTCTGGTATTGAAGAAGTGAATATGTTCACAAACCAAGAACAGTGATCTACTTAACCCCCAAATTCAGGCATCGCTGGTAGTGAACACTTTCACCATTACAGGCCATGCTGAGATAAAGCAGCTGACAGCTATGCTACCCAGTATCTTAAACCAACTTGGTGCAGACAGTCTGACTAGTTTAAGAAGACTGGCTAAAGCTCTGCCCAAACAATCCTGTGGATGGAAAAGCACCACTTGCTACTGGGGAGGAGGATGATGATGAAGTTCCAGATCTTGTGGAGAATTTTGATGAAGCTTCCAAGAATAAGGCAAACTGAATTGAATCAACTTCTGAAGAAGATAAAACTTGAAGAAGTTACTGGGAGCTGCTATGTCATATTATGAATGCTTTTTAAAATTTTGTTCATGGATCTGATAAAATCTAGATCTCTAATATTTTTAAGCCCAAGCCCCTTGGACACTGCAGCTCTTTTCAGTTTTTGCTCATACACAATTCATTCTTTACAGCTAATTAAGTTGAAGAAGCCTGGGAATAAAGTTTGAAACAAGGTTAATAACGTTCTTTGCCTAGGGAAAAAAATTTATTGAGGTTTGTTTTGTGGCCTAAAATATGTTCTATCCTCTAAGAATGTTCCATGTGGGGCACCTGGGTGGCTCAGTCAGTTAAGCATCTGCCTTTGGCTCAGGTCATGATCCCAGAGTCCTGGGATCAAGTCCCACATCAGGCTTCCTATTTTGCAGGGAGCCTGCTTCTCCCTCTGCCTCTGCGTCTCTCTCTCTGTCTCTCATAAATAAATAAATAAAATCTTAAAAAAAAAAAAGAATGTTCCATGTGTACTTGAGAAGAGTATATATTCTGTTGTTATGTGGAGTACTCTGTCTGTTAAAGCTAGTTGGCTTATAGCATTATTCAAGTCCTGTATTTCATGTTTGATCTCCTGTCTAGATTTTCTATTCACCATTTAAAGCAGGTTATTGAATTCTTCAACTATTGTTATAGAACTGTCTAATTCTTCCTTCAATTCTGTCAATGTTTGCTTCATATATTTGGGGCTCTGCTGTTTGGTGCACATTTGTTGGCAATTGTTATATCTTCTCACCAAATTGACTTTTTTATCCTTCTTTGTTTCTTGCAACAGTTTTTTACTTAAGGTCTACTTTGTCTGGTCTTAATATTGCCATACAAACTCTCATTTGGTTATTACTTGCATGGAGTCTTTTTCCATCCTTTTAATTTCATCCTATTTGTGTTTTTTGATCTAAAATGACTCTCTTGTAGATAACATTTAGTTAGAGTATATATTTTTAAATCTATTCTGCCAATCTGTCTTTTAATTGGTGAGTTTAATCCATTTGCATCTGAAGTGATTACTGATAAGGAAGCATTTCTGCTGTTTTTCTATTTGTTTTCCAGAAGTATACCTTTTGTTGTTCATGAATTGCTCCAAGATTGCCTTCTTTTATGTTTAATTTTTTCCCAGTGTATCTTTTTATTCCCTTCATATTTCCTTTTCTGTTTTTTAGTTGTTAATGGTTATGCTGGTGATTACAAATTCAAAACAATGACTTTTGAATTGTACCAACTTAGCTTCAATAGCATACAAAACTCTGTTGCTATAAATGTCCATCACCTTCTCTTATATTGTTGTCTTCATATCTTTATTCATTACATGTCCATTAAAGATTTATACCTTTGACTCTTAAATCATGTAGGAAATAAGAAAAAGGAGTTGAAACCCAAAAATATAATAATATTGGCTTTTATATCTACCTATGTAGTTACTTTTACCATTGTTCTTTATTTCTTTCTATGTCTTCAAGTTACTGTCAAATGTCTTTTCATTTCAGCCTGTAGGACTCCCTTTAGTATTTCTCATAGGGACGGTCTACTCGTGATGAACTCTCTTTGTCCGTCTGGCAATGTCTTAATTTCTCTTTAATTTTTGAAGGAAAATTTTGCCAGATATAGGAATTCTTTGTTGATACTTTCCCACCAGCACTAAATATGTTATCCCACTGCCTTCTGGCCTCTTTGGCTTCTAATGTGGATTTGGCTATCAAACTTACTGAGGATTTCTTATTCATGATGAGTCACTTCGCTCTTGCTGCTTTTAAGATCCTCTTTTTGCAAAGTTTGATTATAATGCATCCAAATGAGTATCTCTCTGAGTTTATTATATTTGGAGTTTGAAGAATTTCTTGGATGTGTAGCTCATGTCTTTCCTCAAGTTAGAGAAGTTTCCAACTATTATTTCTTCAAATATTGTTTCTTCTTTTTCTCTTCTTTTCTCAAGTATTCCCATAATATGTTGGTATGCTTGATGATATTTCACAAGTCCCTTAATCTCTATTCATTTTCCTTTGCTTTCTTTTTGCCCTTCTGTGTCAATCATTTCAATTGTACTATCTTCAGGTTGGCCAGTTTCCTCTGCCTATTCAAATCTGGTGTTGAACCTTTCTGGTGAATTTTTCATTTTAGCTATTGTAATTTTAGCTCCAGAATTTCTACTTGGTTCCTTTTTATAATTTCTATTTCTTTACTGATGGTCTCTATTTGTTCACTGTTATCCAAGATTCTTTTTTTTTTTTTTTTAAAAGACTGATTTATTTGAGAGAGAGAGCATGGAGGGGAGGGGCAGAAGTAGAGGGAGAGAAAGAATCTCAAGCAGACTCCCCGCTGAGCAGAGAGTTCTATGTGGGGCTCAATCCCAGGACCCTGAGATCATGACCTGAGCCCAAATCAAGAGTTGGATGCTCAACTGAGCCACCTGGGTGCTCCCATTGTTATCCAAGATTCTTAATTGGTTTTTCATTTGTGCTTGCTTTAGCTTCATGATTTATTAATCTTTTAAAAAATTAGTTATTTTTTATCACTCTTTAAGCATCCTAAAAAGTCTTATTTTAAAATAAAAGTCTTTTTTTTTTATTATGTTCAGTTAGCCAATGTATAGTACATCATTAGTTTTTGATGTAGTGTTCAGTGATTCATTAGTTGTGTGTAACACCCAGTGCTCATCTCAACACAGCCTTCCTCAATATCCATCACTCAGCTACCCCATCCTCCCACCCACCTCTCCTCTGAAACCTTCAGTTTGTTTCCTGGAGTCCATAGTCTCTTATGGATCATCTCCCTCTCTGATTTCTCCCCCTTCAGTTTTCCCTCCCTTCCCCTATGGTCCTCCGTGCTATTCCTTATGTTGCACATATGAGTGAAACCATATAATTGTCTTTCTCTGCTTGACTTATTTCACTTAGCATAATCTCCTCCAGTTCCATCCATGTCGATGGAAATGGTGGGTATTCATCCTTTCTGATAGCTGAGTAATATTCTATTGTATATATGTACCACATCTTCTTCATCCATTCATCTGTTGAAGGGCATCTCAGCTCTTTCCACAGTTTGGCTATTGCGGACATTGCTGCTATGAACATTGGGATGCATATTCACAGCAAATTTGTTCTCTAGAGGGGACCACTTCACAAAAAGGGCCACATAATTAATTCTGAAGACCAGGGTTAGCTTCCAGACACCATCTTTCTGGCTCTGGCAAAAAACAATGCGATCACTCTTGAAAGACCAATAAATGTGTCCATTGTGCTCCTGGAGTTCATGAGATTTCACCCACTGGCTCTCATTCTTCTTACAAATGTGAACTCTGGTTATTATGGCTAAAGGCAATCTGAGTATTCCAGGCATGACAAGTGATTGACTCTAGTAAAAAGTTGTAGCAGTGACAATCTTCTTGGTCTTTTCAAAGGTAGAAAGCTAGAATCTGGGCAGTCCTGAGAGTCTTAAAGTGGAGAATTTGAAGACTGTGGTCAGTCAACATGAACAGGGCTCTGTTCTACTCTCCCACTTTAGTGGGTTGTATCTTCCTGATTTTTTTTTTTTATATGTATTATCCTTTGCCTAAGTTTTGGGGTATTTTACCCTTTTTCTAGTGGTTATTTTGAATATGTATTTTTCTTTTTAAATTGTTACCTATGCATAATCATTTATTTCCCCTATAAAAAGTGAATTTAGTGCGATTCTTCCTCTGCTTGTTTTTCTTCTCACTTTACCACCAATTAATCACCAAATTTAGTTATAGAATTCTCTTTTTGGCAACTCTATCCTCCTCTCTATGTTCCATCTCTCAATTTTAAAATTTCACTATTGTTTCTATATTGTTACAGATTTTAAGTTTATTCTATTTTGTAATCATATTTGCCACTGTTCTTTGACTTAATTAAGTTAAATAATCACTACAGTTCTTTGACCATGGCCTCTCCATGCATTTTTTCATTGGCTGGAATTCATCTTGTAATAGATATGTTTTAAGGGCTTATGGGGGCCTGTGTTTCATTTATAGTACTCTATGTTGCATCTATAACAATATATTCATAATGTTATGTGCCAGCCCCTGGATTATGTACACTCAAGGCTTGAATTCTATAAAATTCATTTTTAGGTTTTTAATTCAAAATATTGTTAGGAAAAAGAAAAGTCAATTTTTTTGTTAAAAATGAGAAACAAGATAGTTTTCCACTAAATGTAAAAATGTTAGGTATAAAGCAATTTCCCATGAATCTGGCAATTACCTCATAAAATACTAACTATGTAAGGGTTCTAACTGCATTAGTATCCACTGTATGAGGTTTTTGCTGCTATTACTATTATTTTACTGTTATTGTTATATTGTTCTTTAGGTAAGGATTATTATAACAAAGAAGTTGCATTAGTATCTAAAGCTCTCCAACACCTTGTCATTTTTTTCCTTTGTCTTCAGTGAATAGTTCATGTACGTAGTCACTAATAATACCTTGATATAAATGAATGTTATCAATAATTTCTAATTGCTTACTGAGTGGTTAACATGGATGTCCTTGTAGCAACTCAAACTCATTCTCCTTTCCTCTCAAACCAGGCATTCTCCATGAGAACTATTCTTAACACTTTGTAGTCATTCTTGACTCCTTTTTCCTATGCATTACCAACCCTGTTACACCGACTGTAATCCCATCAGTTGTAAATTCTCCCATGGGAACTGCTTTTCTCTTCATTTTCTTTGTTGTTATTTTACTTCAGGCCCTCATTTGGCCTTCTGCAATAGCTTCAAATCTTCCTCCTTCACTAATTAATTATATACTACTGGAAAATAATCTTCCTAAAGCATGTTACAAGCAACCCAGGTATATTTTACACCAAGATTTTATATGCCAGAATTTACATTTATATAGATACTTATCCTTGTTCAGAAGCCTTATGATTTTTTTCTGGAAATTTCATTTTTTTAAATGAAATTACATTAACATACTTAGAAGTAGAGATTTAATGAAATTTTATTGTGAATCCTTTTAAGTGCAAAAATCCTTTAGTAAAGTGGCAAGCACTTGACAATTTTATATATATCTGAGTTTTCATAATTCATCTTTGCTCAAAATATGCATGAAAATAGAATGAAGCTATTGGGAGGGAGACTTTGAGAGACTAACTGGAGACTTTGAGAGACTAACATTTGTAGAAATTGTTAATGTTTATTAATAATAACTATGCTAACTGATCTCCAGATTGGAATTATAACTAATAGCTTTCTTTGCTATTTCTAATAAATCTAGAAGTGGGCTGGGAATCTTCTTTCTTCATTTGTAAAGTGGGAACAATATCAACTACCTTGTCTTGGGCAATATGTCCAAATCATTTAGCATAGTATCTGACACATTGTAGGAGGTCAATAAATAGAACTATAATGTTGATTCTTCTTTTATGTCCATTATCAATTATAATGGTAAGACTAATTTATAGCAATTTCTTTAATGTTGAATTAATAATACTAATATGTTAGTATGGTAGTGCTTTATATTTATAAAACATGAATTAATCAAATTCATATAAGATTATATGTAATTAGATATTAAATGTAATAAATTATTTGTTTAACAGTATTTTAATTTAGATACAATGAGGTGAGGTATGTGAATATGCTCTATAAACTTTGGGTAACATGTTCTATGATCTCCCTTCAAATCTTTACCATTTATTAACATGATCTGTTTCTTCTCTGAAGAGAAAAAAAAAAAAAGATTGGGAATAGCAAGAGCAACTTCAAGGAGCTGCTAAGAAAGTCAGGTAAAATAGTATATGAGAAGCAGCTTTGTAAACTCTAAATTATAATGCAAAGACTAATTACTGTATTTTTGTTGTTTTAACCATGACATTAGCAGGATTTAATGCTATGGCTTTAAGTTAGAATAAAGGAGATGAAAGCAAAGGTAATTAAATTAAAAAAAAAAAACCTATGCTGGAACAAGTAGATAAAAGCTCTGAAGGAAAAATTTATGAAGATCTATGTAATAAAGCATTATCTATTTCAGAGTTTGAATTATGAATAAGCCTGTGACCCCCACAATAAACTAAAAGTGAATCAAATTTTCTGTAACTTTTCTAAAATTAAAAAAAAGCTAGGGTCCTTTCTTTTATGTATCAGGCATTTTTTTGTTGTTGTTGTTGTTATACAGCATTAATTCTAAATAATACTAATATACAGAATAGGGAAAATAATTCTGGGAAAAAAATGATGCTCATTTACACGATTACAGTCACAAAGGGTAGGGTCCATATGCATGATTATTCAATGTTCAAAAACATTTTCATGCTAAAAATAAATGAAACCTTATATATTTTGGTGTGTAATGATTTATCAAACATAATTTTGT
Source organism: Neomonachus schauinslandi (assembly GCF_002201575.2). Lineage (NCBI taxonomy): Eukaryota > Metazoa > Chordata > Mammalia > Carnivora > Phocidae > Neomonachus > Neomonachus schauinslandi. Next base: position 64,950,471 of record NC_058403.1, on the reverse strand, counting down.
AAAATGTTAACAAATGAAATGTTGAATGCTGCCAACAGAACTGTATGGTGATTTTTAAGAAAGCCTTTTTGGAAAGCCATCAAACATTGCCATCTAGGAAACTTGTTATTCATGGACTGGTTGGTAAAAATGTTCAGCCAAATGAATATAAGAAAACTTAAAATTGTTGGCGTACCGTACCAAGATCAGCCTTAAGATCTGTTGGCAGACTTAACTTTCTTGATCCTTTAACTGAAACAACAGAAAAAGGAAAAAGGCAGTTGTTAATTATATAAAATTAAAGAGGAGTGTGGGGGAACAGTTGTTTTACAATATAATTATTAAATCCTGATGAGCATTATATTTAGTGAGCATGTATAGAAGCAGAAATACTATCTGATGTTAGTTTGTTGTCATTCAGTAGTAAATATTTAATATGCAAACAGAAACATGAGGAAAGCAATTGTTCTTACAGTAAATAATTAAAGTATATCTTTTCATAGTTTTTTTCACATGTGATATGAGAAGGGATTTTTTTAATTTGCGAAGAACCAAAAATCGATTTCAGATCAATCTAATAGGTAAAGAAATATTGCAACAAATGCATGAGCTCATTTCATAAATAACTGATAAGTGTAAAAACTGATGATAAAACTCTCAACATTTTCTTGAAATAAAAAGAAAATTCTATTATAGGTGTATATGATATAGTCAAGGAAACCATGCCAATGGCAGATGAAATGACTTCATATTGAATAGTACAATGTTAAATTCAGTAGATAAGATCTTGAAAATAAAATATATTTGAAAATGAATTTAATTATATTATAAATCAAGCTATCAGAAAATGTTTGAATAGACCAAGAAAACACCTATAATTTATTTATAATCTTTCCTCATTATTTATCTGTTAATAAAGATTTCACATTGGGTATCTCAAAATATTTAACTGAAATGCATGTTATCGTAGAAATGCATAAGGGGAAATCATGTTAGACATCTTTTCTGTCAATACTTTAAGACTGATTGATATAATCAATTAACTTATACCTTCTAATGAGTGATTTTTCTTTACAAATAGGAAAGTTATTGTAAAATAAAGATGCAGATGACAGAGTAGAAAGAATATTCAATTTAAAATCAGAAAACCTGGCTCACAAATTTCTGAATTTTGCTACCTAATAATATAACTTTGAAAAAAAATCCCTTCATCAATTCATGGCTTAATCTTGTAGCTTAATCTGTCAAATAACATTCTTGATACTATCTTTAACGTTTCTACTGGAATATGATTGGAATACATTTTATAACAGGTTTTAGAAGGCCTAAATATAAACTTAAATATATTTTTTATGTGTCATGAAATAGTATCTCTTGATTCCCCCCCCCAACCATTTAAAAATTAAAAACCCATTCTTATTTCACAAGTCATACCAAGATAGGTGGCAAGCTGGATTTGGCCTATGGACTGTGTTTTGCTGACTACTATATTCCATGCTAAACTACTTGTAAAAGGAAACCTAAGTATTATCATTCTAATAAAAATAATAGCAGCAGGCAAATGTTGCTATAAAGACATTAAAAATAATTCTATTAAGATTAAGGCACAACCAAGAAATCAAATTTTAGTAATTTGGGTTTAGAATTAGCACAAGGAGAAAGTTATTTATATCAAAATATGGCAAACTAAATATACATAATATGCTTCATAAGAGGTTGCAAATATATTTTGTAAATTCACAATTCAGATGAACTGAAGGAGTGGGGCATATTCAGTATTTAGAATAATCTTTAATTTTTTAAATAACTAATGGAAGGATTTGTATCATAATTTATCTTGTTTCTATTTTGTTTTTAAATACGGTATTTTGGGGCGCCTGGGTGGCTCACTCAGTTAAGTGGCAGACTCTTGGTTTTGGCTCAGTTTATGATCTCAGGTCCTGGGATCGAGCCCCCGAATGGGCTCCCTCCTCAGCGAGGAGTCTGCTTGTAGATTTTCTCTCCTCCCTTTGCCCCTCCCCCTGGTCTTTCATTCTCTCTCTTTCTCAGATAAATAAATCTTTAAAAACATATGGTATTTCAACATATATATATAGTATTATTTTTAAATGGATTACAAAGATGCTTTCAAAAAGAGGGCAAACAATTCCTGCCTATTGGTCAGTAAGCCCAGATACATAAGCAGGACAAAGACCACAATGTCACATGCCCTCACACTTCCCACTATTCTTTTTGATGGAAAATTCACATCCTATAGTCTAGTATCTAACTTACTCTGGCTCCCAAATCTGCTCTAGTTTTTTGGATCCCCTCCTCCATTTTGTTACCTCTTTTTGGTTTTCGGTAGAAAGCCTGAAAACTGGGGTCCCCTCACAAACCCCATCTTCAATAGTATAACTGAGGGAGGGAAAGGGAATGATTTGATAGTGGGATTAATTAGGGAACTTTATTATATTCATGCACAGAATGATTCTCCTCATTTGCCCAGCTAGTACACTCTTTTTTGGGGGGGGGGGGGTGCTCCTTGTGTCCAGATAACTAGTAAATTCTTACTTGTTCTTCGAGACTCCTCAAAAATTGCCTCCTTTCTAAATGTAGTTTCAGAGTTAAGGCTTCACCTGGTGCCATTATCTTAACCTTCATAGCCCCTTGTGCACATTTCCTTTATTACACTTAACACATTTCATTACACCTGATTTTTTTTTTTTTTACTCATTAACATCCTGAAACTGAGTTCTCCAAAAGTGGGGGTTGTATTCCCAATACCTAATAAAGTACTGACATAGAGTAGGTGTACAATGAGTGTTTGCTAAATAAATGTTGAAAAAACCAGTAAAATCAAAAGATAGGGTTGAGGAGTTATTCTGAAGAGGGCAAAGCAGACAGAGAAAGTATGTTTAAGTGTTAGAGAAATATGTTACACATGAACATTTGAGGAATTTGGGTTGGAAGATGAGTAAGGCAAGAGGTAGTAAGAGGCAATTCGTCTTGGAAATGTACAGAATGGAAACAATATGTATTAACCTTTGCAATGTGCCCCTGGGAATGTGGCTCTCTGAATTTCTTCATTTTTACTGTTCTCTAAGCTAAAGCATATGCGCCGCTGTCATTACATATTGTTAGCTGAAGGGGAGAAAATGGTTAATAGAAACTTCTCACTACTCAGTGGCTCAGCACATTGCACAAAAAAGAGAATCTTGGCTCAAAGGAATCTTAAAGGTCATTTACTCCAATAACCTATTCAATGAAACTATTTTCCCTACAACATTCTTGATATCCTATCTGTTTAAATAGTTCTGATAGAAACCTTTAAACCTATAAAAAAATCCAATTTTGGGTTGCTATATTGCTCTAAAATTTCCTTCTATATGAGCTCAAACTACTTTCTTTTACCATTTATAATTTTCCCAGTTCTAACCTCTGGAGCAATAAAGAGTAAATGATTCTTGCTCTCACATGCCAGTTCTTAAAGCCTCTGCAGAGACTTGGAGGCCACCTCCAGGTACTCTCAATAGATCAGCAGGAATTTTTAAGAAGGTGATACTGATACAAAGAGTTGGCAGATCACATTTTGAGAAATAACATTTTATGGTTTTATGAATATTTTATGAATATTAATCAACCTATGGGACTTTTACACGGGACCCTTCCACAAGAAGTATTTCCTGAGATGAATCTCAGATTTTTCACACGAGAGACCATATTGTCCACAGTTGTTAAATTAGATGTAGATACAGTTACAGATATAGATAACATTTTGATGAGCTTTTAAAATTGATTATTATATTTATTTTTCAGTTGACAGGTACTTTTTTGGTTCCTTTAAGTAAAAAAAAAAAATTTCATTATATCATTGATCTTACATTTCCTAATTTTGAATGGAATGTGGTAGTTATAAGGACAGTAAAACCCCTGTTAGAAGAGGCTAGATGCCTTTTTTCCTCCTCTGTAAATTTCTACAAAGACTTTTGCTCTTCTCTAAGAAGGCAGGCTTCCTGGTATTTGATGAAGTGAAGCCCAGTGATCCAGAACATAAGTGAGCTGGATTCATACCATGATTCAACCATTTGCTATCTGAGTGATAGTGGGCTAGTAGTTACTTAATCTCAGGAAGAGTATGTGTCCCTTTCTCTATGACATGGGAATAATAATAGTCCCTACTTCATAGGGACCTCATCAACATTAATTAAGGAAAGGTATGTAATGCATTTAGCATTTTGTGATTATCTAATAAGCATTTAATGTTAGCTATTTTCATTATTAGTTGGCAAAAAAATATTGTCACTCTGTGGTATTCTATATCAAAAATGACTTATCTGGGCAACATGTCTTATTTAAAATTTGGTGCCTTTGATTAAACACTGAATACTTGAGATAGTCTCCAATTTTATATAGTACTATCATTTGTTTGCTCTGCACAGTAGTACTTCCTAAGAGTCCACTGTCTTTTCAATAGTGGTGTCATACACTTAATTCATCATGGGCTTATTTTCCATACAAATCTCTTTAAATCCTGTGCATTCTCAAGAACAGTATCTTTCATCCTTCACACCTTGAAAAACTACCTATCTTGGCTCAGAGACAACAATACAGCAAATAATGCCATAGGTAATCCAGCTGCAGGGCAGGGAATATTGCTACACAAAGTGTTAGACTTAAAACAGTTTGATTTCTTATGATCTTAGTTTTGTTAGATTCTGGGCAAATTGTCAGGAAATTCTTGTTACTTTAACATGTCATGGCATATATTTTTTGAAAAAAAAACCCCATAAAATTTATAACTGTACACTAAAAAGGTGAATTTTATCCTATGTAAATTATATCTCAATAAAACTGAGTTAGAAAAATTCACAGGAAAGCATCCTCATAGATAGTGTTAATCACTTACCTAATCACATCTATCACCTTCTAACTTACCTAGAAAATATTAGGTTGGATGGTATAAGAGATCAAAGATGATGCAAATGAATGAAATGATTGCTGATGGCAAAATACATACTAATATTAATTAGTATGTAACTAATACATACTAATAATAAATTCAGGCCTAAAGGTCAGGTGATGGCCAAGCCCTATGATAGCACCAGATTATAAACCTTTGCAAGACTATTTATCTCTATTCTAGATTTTCTGCCTCCAAATTCAGGCTCGGTTACAGTAATGAGGTAGGGTAGTCTGGTGGCTTAGCATAGCTTATGACAGAATGAGGTCATATGCTCAGCCCTAAATATGAACAGAACTTCAGGCATTACAACAGTATTTTGCCTAGGGGATTTCATGTATCTTCAGTGCATCAGATACATCAATCACTTGTATATTCACTTGCTTTTCTCCTAACTCCTAATTCAAGGCAAAGTCAATGGAACGTGCAGCCTGGTTCATCTGAGGGATGTTGTATTGGCTTCAAACAGCTCTCAGAATAATAGAGAACAAACTGATGGTTATCAGAAGGGAGTTGGGTTGGGGAACGGGTTATACAGGTGATGGGGATTAAGAAGTACACTTGTGATGAGCATGAGGTGTTGCATGGAAGTGTTGAATCACTATATTGTACACCTGAAACTAATATTATACTGTATGTTAACTAACTGGAATTTAAATAAAAACTTAAAAAAATAAAAATGTAAAAAAAAACCCCACACACCTCAGGTCCTTGTTGTCATATTTGAATCAAAATTTTAGGAACAGAACAAACCCTGAATCAGTCTGAATGTGGCTTACTACTTTAATGGGAAATAACATAAACAGGTAGGCTAGAAGTTTCTAATTCAAAGCTTTTGATTAGTTGTTTCTTGGCTAGAAACAACTGGATTGATCTTTTGATTTCCAGTGAAGGATTTCTACTTTGTTATGGCTAAGCTACAACTAATACTAGAAATTTAGAATAGTCAAGGAGATCAAATTCAGTCTCTTTAGGCTATGGATATTCATTATTATTTTTATAATAACCACTACTAGTGCTCGCTTCAGCAGCACACATATATATATATAATAACCACTACTATATATTATTGAGAATCTATGTTCTGGAATTAGTATACAGTTAAGGTTGAGAAACTTGGCTAAAGTTATAATGATAGGAATGGCAGGTAAGTTCAAATTTCTCTGACTCCAAAGCTATGTCCTTTCCAGTAAGCAGCACAATATGTATGTTATATATGATATAGCAGATACCACGTGTGTTGGCCTACATGTCTTCTGCAAAATAAATAAATCTAATACTAAATTAAAAGTTTAGATTAAAATGCTTATAAAGTTTATCTATGTATTGATTCATTTACTGACTGGTTGGAACATAGTAATGAATTTCATTTGTCTCTATCTTCCCTAAGCTAGAAACTAAGATAGAACAAAAGCACCTGGTACATATATAGGTATAGTACATACACACAATTTTGGAGTCACCATACCACAGTAGAGCCCTCAAAGGCCTACATGCCTCTATATTACCACCGCCCCCCCCCCCCCCCCCCCTTTTATGAAGTGACTATGATAAAGTCAGGCAAAGAAGGACCTTTATTTGAATTTGTCCCAGCATAAAAAAAATGTTTAGTGTCATGACTCCACTTTTCTTGGTATTAAAATATGTATTATATTTCTATATGGATAGTGTTAATGAATCAGTGACTTTTTCTTAGTGTTGTATGAACAAGAGTTAAATGATTATGAAACTTTATTTCTGTTCTTATCTACCTTGAATTATAAACTCCCAGAGAGATCTAGGTTCTTCAGCACACTCTTTTTTATTTTAAAGCACATAATAGGAGGACAAATAATTTGGGATCAGTAGACCTTGAAGTCTGAAGATTTGGGTTCAGACATTAGCAGGGTAACCTTGAGCAAGTTATGAAATTTTTCCTTAGTCATAATTTCTCCATCTCTGTAAAAGGAGAACAACACTAACCCTACAGGGTTGCTATAGGATTGAATAAGAAAATACACATGAAAAATACTTTGTTTGCCTTAAAGTACTATACCAACATTGATTATAATTTTTAGCAAACAAGGCTTAATAAATTCAAAATGTGATAATTTGTTGATTCTATGAACTAAAAACTACTTTTGAAACCAGTTTTTCCCGGAACTTAAATGGTAAACTATATTTCTAATGTTTCATGCAAAGTATATTTCTTAGGTTCTTTTGAATTTCTTTGTTAAAACATTCTCTTCATAACTTAGCAACTTTGTCACTGCATGGCTGTCCTTTAATTTAAACTGTGATTAGTTTTTTGCAATTCCTGTATTTCTTTTTTTTCTTTTTATTAATGAAAACCAGGAAAAAGCATAGGCTTTACAACCAAATGTAACCAAGCTGAAACTGTAGCTCTACTTATTTAAATACTCTGAGCGTCAGTTTTCTCCTCAGAAAAAGGCCTATCACAGGGGTGTTCTATTACATAAAAAAAAGAAACTACTGTTGGAGAAATTGTGGATTACAATTATTTTTAGATTCCTTTGTTACTGATTTTATTTGGGGTCTATAACATTGGTAACTTATTCTTAAAGCTGCAAATCTGGTCACAACCATTTTGTAATGAATGCCTAATTTAAGGAAGCTATACAACCTGTGTTTGATTTTGATTTGGTCCCTCTGAACAGCATCAAATATTCAATGGCTCTGCATAAAACAGATTATAAGACCTTCCTTTCTGCTCACTATTTCTAAGAGAACATTGCCCCTTTGAGGCAATTCTTTGGTGGAGTTTCCATGATCATCAGTAGTTTGTGATCATAGATAATATTTAATTGTATTATGAAGAATTTGGAGAATTTTTACAACACCACTCTACTTTTTGGCTCTTAAGTTTCCCTGAGTTCTCTGTTGGTCCCCCCATATTTTTGTATAGGTCTGATAAAAGTATTCAGGCTTAAAGTAGAAAAATAACACTATCAAAATTATATGGAACATTTCAAAATCACAGATGCCTTAGGAATTCCTGCTTTATATCTTATGAAGTCAGTGTCTATGGTTTTAATTGTTTCAGGGAAATTTGTCTTCATTCACTGTGGGGGACCTATATTTTCAGCCCAAATAAGAATAAAGCTTTTGAGACAAATTGTGTAGTCCAGAAAATTGTAGAGATATGAAAAACTTGTTTGTTCAAAAAAGAGATTTTCACTTTCACCTGGCAAGTGATGTACTTGATTCCGCTGTCTCACAGATGGTATTTCATTCCTATAAAAGCCTGGCGCTGCCTCAGGAGTTCTGGTAGCAAGTCCTAAAGGAAGGGAATGAAAGACTATTGGCATTTAATTTCTTAGCCCAAGTGAACCCAGAAGTTTTATCTTAGAGGTGAATTTCATGATAACGATTTGAAAGGGTCTCTATTTTGTGCCTTTATCTGAGTATTTAGTACTGCCCCAACAGAGGACTATCTTGAAGATTTCTTCTTTGGAAGATGTAGTGGGGTTCTAGAAATGTAGAACCACACAGAAGGAGCATTCAAGCTAGGCTGTAAGACGTAGTTCTAACCCAGGTTTGAGAAGAACAGAGCTGGTTACTTCTTTGTTAGTATTTTGTGATGTTAGTCTCTATGATATTTTAATAAAGATACCTTTATTAAAGATACCTAAATAAACATATTTTAATAGAGATACATATTTCTATCACCCTAGTCTTAACTTGAACTTGATAGCATAGTTAGTCTATTGTATATTGTGGACAGTGAGAATCACAAGGCTGATTAGGTAGGCTGCATAGGTAGCAGCAGTACTAGAACCTGATGCTAGACTAGGAAAAGATGTTCATCTGAGCAAATGATTTTTAAAGGCACACCTTCAAGAAGGAAAAATTAGAAAAATGCACATCTTGTGGACAGATATAAATCTACAGTTGAAGGCTAGGTTAGTTTTCAATTCCTTGTCCAAAGACAAAGGGCCTGTTTCCTTGAGGGATTGTAGTTCTGTTCCAGGTAAGTGGAGCTAGGGCTGAATGTTAGTTCCGGCTCATCCTCTTGGGAGGTATGTTTATGTAGTACACAAATTGCACAACCTTACCTGGTGAGTGAAAAAGGGTTACACAGCTTTAAGAAAAAACAACTATTTGTAAAATTATTAGTTTAATGTTGGTTTCTGCAGATAGACTCAGTTCCATTTGGCATGGAGTATGTTATTTTGTTCATTAGTTTATTCTCAGTAGGTAACATAATATCTACATAACTGCAGATACTGAAAATTACTTGTTGAATAGTTGGGTGAATAAATAAATAATATGAAATGTTTATATTATCCTGGGAGTTAAGAACATCAGCTTTCTGGTTGGCTCAATGGGATTCTTTTAGCTCCCAATTCCTATTCTGTTCTCTCTCATTATGCTCAAATAAATATTTAATAACCTTAAGCTTCACTATTTTTATTTGCAGTTTATTGGGCTAAAGGGAGTTTGAGATCCATGTAGGAAATCAGAGTTATAAAATGATTATTGGTCTCTGGCTTGCCTAATTACCAACCATTTTTGCTCAGCTATTTGCATCAATGTTTTAATCAGATTTTAAAGGGGTGAAAAGATCACAAAATAGATACTGAGAGGGTAAGTATTGAAAAAAATATTGTAAGAATTTTCACAGAGGCATGATGCTCAAGTGGTCCAGAGACCAGAAGCATTAGCATCATGTAGGAACTTGCTAGAAATGCAAAATTTCAGGCTGCACTCTAGACTTGTTGAATTAGAATCTCTGGCACTCAGCATTCTGTGTTTTAACAAACTCTTCACATGATTTTGATACAGGCTTACATTTGAGAAAAACTGAATTAAGGAAAAAAATAGAGAATGCAAGAACAGTATTGGCTCTTAAATGCTATATATACATGAAAAAGGGGAGATATACCCAGGTACAAACATAATAATTGCCATTATTAATCAGACCTAATGACCTGTTTTTTACTGTATGAATCAAGGAGACATTAGGAGGCATGGCTGCTTTTCTTAATTTTTCAAAAGTTAGATGTATTACATATATTCTAGTTTCCCTTAATTACATATTATTGATTTTGTCATTCATAAGTTATCTAAACATTTTAATTGTTTATATCTTCATTCTTTTCTACCTTTAGAGATAATAGGCTTCATGAGTTTTGTAAACTACTGTTAAAGTCTTAAACACAATTTTTTCAGTTCCATTTTAGTTTTATGAGCTTGGGCTAAAAAGTCTGCATTTACCCTAACTATACCTTTCCTGATAATCTAGATACCACAATTCCTACAATAGGAAGAGATTGCAGAATGTAGTTTTATGAATATGTGCTGCTGTGGTATTCTAGGAATAGCATCGGGCACATTCTCCCTTGTGGGCTTAGAAAGACCCCTTAATACAACACAATTATTTTTTTTTCATGGGAAATGGATGGAATATGCAAATAATATTTCCAATTTTCTTAAGGTAAAATAAACTTTGTTGGCACTATTCCCACAAGGATAAATTTCATATATTTTAACAAGTCTATAATGATTTAAAAGCCATAATAAGAGATCTCATTCCTCAATTATGAATATTTATATTCTAAGGTTGCTAGTAAAGAAGGGTGGGCCCTGCCTAGCAAACCAGTCTCAAATAGGGCACTGAAGTGATAAGTGAATCTTTTCACAGCGAATCATTTCTGTCCCAAGTAACCTAACAAAGTAGTTGAAACCTTCCTGCTTTGAAACAATCTACTTCATTGCATGTGAAGTCCTGATTCTGCCTTGCAGAAAGAAGTGTGGTGGTGGTATTTCCAGATTTGCTCTAACACTAATGAAAAAAGAAACATCAGAGGCAGAACGCTAACAGCAAGATGTCTACTAAAAACCTACAATAATTATCATAATTAGTTATGATATTGACATATCCCTGAGATTGGGAAGAAGGAAGAGATGTTTGCTAATACTACATATATTCAACATTGTATTGGAGATCCTAGCTAAAGTCTTCCTTTAGAAATAAGAAGTAGAACTGTAATTTTAACACTGAGCATAATTGGATAGACAGTCCAAAAGAATTTACAAATTATTGGAAGTTATCAAGTTTTCTAGATATGTCAGTATACAAAATTAATTGTATTTTTATATTCCTGCCACAAACAAGAAAAAGAAATAAAAAATTACAGCATATAAAAACACCAAATGCCAAAGAATAAAGCCAATGAAAGGTGTGCAAGACCTCTAAAATGAAAACTGAACATTTTACTGAGGGAAAGATGTATGTGGAACAGGTAAAACTTTCATACACTGCTAATGGAAGTAAAATTGATACAACCATTTTGAAAAACTCAGTAGTATTTACTGAAGCTGAACATAGACATACCCTAGGACCCCCCAAATTCACTCCAATGCGTGAGCAACAAAAATGAGTTTATATTTGCTTTGAAAATTTTACAAGATTGGTCAAAGCAGCTTTACTTAAAATAGCCCCAAACTGAAAACTACCTAAATGTGCAGCAACAATAAAATGCATAGATATATTCACATAAAGGAATATCACACAGCAATACAAATCACTCAGCAATGTAACTGAATATCATATATATAATGTTGAACAAAATTAGCAAGAAACAAAAGAAGTAAATAATGCATGTTTTCACTGATATGAGAGTCTAAACCCCACACAACGAATCTATGGTTCAAAGTCAAAACAGTAGGTACCTTTGTAGGAATAAGTGGCTGAGAGGCATGAGGGAAATTTCTGAGGTTCTAGAGACATTCCGCATTGTACCTCAGTTAAAAAAGCTTACTCCTAAAGAGGTAAGACCAAGGTATACAAAAAATTCCAAGTAAAAAAAGCAAGAGTTGTTGTATTAATAGTAAACAAAGTGGAATTCAGGTGGAAAAGACATAATATGAAATGAACAATGGTAATTAATGGTACAAGATGCACTTTTTGTGGATATATTTTAAAATATCTACACATGAATATTCTTAACACAGCAGATATAAGGAAAAACAGAAACACATTATTAGTACAGTATTTTAATTCTCCTTTTCTCCATCCTTGAGTCAAGTAATCAAAATATAAGGACAAGAAAGACTTAAATAATATGAAGGCAACACTTATAACTACTTAATGCTACAAGTTAACATTAACTCAGGTAAAACTGTCTACCATATGGAAAACACTGTTAATGCGATCGCAACTTATCAAAACCTATGACACATATAATGCACATATAATGGGAAATTTAATCTTATTATATAGATATAAAGAAATAATATCAATGTAAGAAATAAATGAATTAAGCATCTACCACACACACACACAAAAAGGAAAAGTGAAAAATAAAGGGAAGCAGAGGAGGGAACTAACAGTTAAAAGCAGAAGTTAAAAACCCCCAAACCCAGTAAAACTTGGGTTCAGGTTTTAAAAAAAACAACAGAAAAATAGATTGACTATTAACAGCCTAAAAGAAAGAACCACAGTCTTTGCATATGTTACACTGAACATTGTTAGAAAATTTCCATAATGAAAACTTTTCTTTTTTTTTAATGAAACGTTTTCTTTACAGATAATATGAACATACAAAATAAGTAATTATAAAGGTTAAATGACTTGATGGGAGAATTCTACCTAAACTTTAAAAAGTAGTTAACTCCAATAGTATTTAAATTGTTGGGCATAAAGAAAATCCTTAAAAGAAATATCTGAATGCAGAAAGCTGTTGTAAGGCAAGAGATACCACAAGCAAAATTAAGAAAAAATATTTGGATCTCATGTCATAAAAGGGTGATCTTAATTTGTAAAGAGGCAATAAAAATTGATATGAAAGGAACAAACAACCCTACAGAAAATGGGTAAATTGTATGAATAGATGATTTACAGAAAAAAAAATATTTAAAGAGTTCTTAAACAATTGAAAAGGTATTAAACAATGTGAGAGATAAGTTGAAATTACATTGACATATCCTTTTTTTCCCAACAGACTTATAAAATTAAAAAAATGATAACCAATAAACATTGGTTTATTGATGTTATTGATAGAAGGAGAGAAAATAGGGAGAATTTATAAAGATTAGACAGGCATATACTCTGTCTGACTCAGCAGCTCCAATTTTAGGAATTTATCTTATAGGTACCTGTACACATTTAAAATGAGGAATGTACCAAGGTTAGTCACTGCAGCATTGTTTGACATGACAGAAGTTTGATAGCAAACTAAGTGTCCTTTAATTGGTGAAAGGACTATATAAATTAATAGTACATACATGCAATTAAATATCATACAACTGTAATGATTATGTAATCAAATGGAAAGACAAGATACACAGTAAACTGAAACAAGCAAAGTAGAGTGAAATGCATATACTACTTGTGTATAAAACAGGAAGCAAAAAAGAATGTATGTCTTTTTGGTTTGTTTACAAACACAAACTGAAAAGATAAGAAAGTAACTATTTTTCAAAAGCGTGGAAACAATGTATGGGGAAGGATGGGAGGGAGAATTTAAATTCCATTTCTTTTTGACATTTGAACCCTATATTACTATTAAAATTCAGATTATGGATGAGAATTTAAAGTGAAGTTACTTAAATTGATATAGAATATTGAATTGAATTTTATATTGAAGATTTCTGACATAAAAATATCAAAGTAATATTTAAGGAGATTAATTTTGCAATATGATTTGCAAAATGAATTGTAAGAGTGAGAGATGGATAGCAGAGACACCTGTTAGAACATTTTGTGATACTTTAAATGTGGAATAATAAATGCCTAAATTAGGATGATGCCAATAGAAATGCAAAAGAAAGGGTAATGTATGAGATCATGTTTAAAATAAAAGCAGTAAAATAAGGATTAAATAGATATGATTAAACAAAAATTTACACAGACACAACTAGATTCTACTTAGCCTACATTCCTGAAGAATAAGGATAAACAACTAACAGCTCTTAAGACAGCAAACTGAAGAAATGTCACAGTTCTAAATGAATTTCTAAAAGTCAAAATTAATTCCTTTATAAGGTATTAAATGTTTATACATTTGTGTTAAGTTAAAATAAAAAATTAAAACAATTTTTGATACTCTATGTAAACATACCTATAGTTAAGTATCAAAGATATACCTAATATTTTTGGTGCTTAAAAATGTATATATTATTATATATGCATTGGAGAAAAATCAGATAAATAAATAAAATAAGCTAACCATTCATAATCCCACCACCCAACAATTTCTACTACTAACATTTTTTTTTGCATACCTTAAAGACTTATTCCTAGGAATCTTTATACTCTTTTTGTATATTTTAGTGGGCTCATGCTTTATCTTGATGCTTTAGTTCCAGCATATTATCATTTTTTCTTTTTTTATCAGTGAATATACATGTTTCCAAACTGTTGTCCAGAGGTATGAACCAACTAAGGTCCAATGGTATCATATTCTCTGCACCTACAGTATATATTTCTCACTAATTCAACTCTAGCTATAAGAAGACAGAATTTCTGTATAACATTACCAATTTTTATTTAGCATTCTTTACCTCTGGTAAAAAACCTTCCTTTAAAATGTCTTTAAAAGTACTACACTGAGGGTTATTGGAGTGGAGGGGGGTGGGAGGGATGGGGTGGCTGGATGATGGACATTGGGGAGGGTATGTGCTATGGTGAGCGCTGTGAATTGTGTAAGACTGATGAATCACAGATCTGTACCCCTGAAACAAATAATATGTTATATGTTAATTAAAAAAAAAAAAGTGCCACACTCATACCTCTGGTCTTCATTTTTTGGGAGGCAAAAAATATTTTTAAAGACATTTATTTCTAATTGATTTTGGAGTCAAATTTGTTTATGATTAAATTTCAGAAACTATATTACAATTACTAAAGTTATGAATTTCACATTGTAAGAATTATGAAAATAAAGCAGTAGATTACTGCAGTGAATTACCGGAAAACTGAAAGGTACCATTCATGTTTACCTGAAGTGGGAGACTTGCAGCGCTCGAGTTCCAGGGGAACTGGACTGTCATTTAGCTCAGTTAAACCTGAAAATGAAATGATAATAAGTGAGATAAATTTTGCTAACACTTTGTAGATAATTCTTATTTATTCCTGAAAATTTGAAAAGGTTTTTCTTCCCCCTGTGAAAACTACTTTTGTAGTCTCATGTTATGACAATGGTTCTGATAATTTGTTTCAACAAGTGATACCGGAAACAATAAGGAGCAATAACTAATAGATATGCAAAGAGTAACTGAACATAATGGTAGAAAAATATAAAATCTTTTTTATTTTTTCATATGAAATAGCTACTTTATTTTTTTTGTTATGTTAATCACCATACATTACATCATTAGTTTTTGATGTAGTGTTCCATGATTCATTGTTTGCGTATAACACCCAGTGCTCCATTCAGTACGTGCCCTCTTTAATACCCATCACCAGGCTAACCCATCCCCCTACCCCCTCCCTTCTAGAACCCTCAGTTTCTCAGAGTCCCTAGTCTCTCATGATTTGTCTACACCCAGTGCTACTTTAATAAATGACCTAAGTTTCACCTGAAAATAGACCAAAAAAATACAACTTATAATGTGTTTTTAAAAAGACCTAACCAAATCTACTTTCAAGAGAAATGCTTATTGGGTTTTATAAGGAACATTAAGGGTATGCTACAAATTTTAAATATTATACTTAGTTATAAAAAGGTAGTGTTATGTAGTACATATTAAGTGATTTGTTCGAGGGCATCAAATTCCTTCTTATAATAAACACTACATTTTTCTCTTATTTTTAATATTCTGTCATTCTACTGACATATACAAGGATCTACTGACACAAGAATAGGCACAATAGGTTAATAAACATTTTGTAATTCTCACTACTATGGCATTCATAAAACATCCTTAATTATGGTTTTCCTATCCTTGTAGGAGATTCTTGTATACTTTTTCTTTGTAAATAAATATTCAGAGTTTCTACTTTAATGTAAATCCCCATACCCAGAAGTACTTTGTCAATTACCAAAGCTATCTTTGTTCATAATCCTTGCCACCACTCCTTTATGTAATTTGTATGAATAAACTTGCTGTGCATTCAAAAAATCATAGAATTTTAGAAAAGGTCCACTGTGGTACTCTAGCCCAACTCTTACGTTTTACAGATAAGAAACTGTCAGTTCAAAGAGTTTAAACTATTTAAGGTTACAGAACTAAGTGCCAAAGCTTGAATAGAATTCTTTATATATTTAAGAATCTTTTGTTAGAAGTAGGTATTGTGAATATTTTTTTCCCATATGAGACTTATCTTGTCATTTTCTTAATGAAAATGAAATGTCTTTTGATGATCAGAAGATTAGTTTCCTTGAAGGACAAATTATCATTTTTTTTCCTTCTGTGATTTTTAAAATTCTTATATGAGTAATCTTTGCCTACTCCATGGTCATGAAGATATTATTGTTTTCTTCAAGAAACTTTTTAATATTCAGCTTTCTTTTTTACGACTATATTTCATCTCAAATTAATTTTGTGGTATGAAGAGATTAAGGTCCATTTTCCCCTATATGTTTGTCCAGTTTTTCTATCATTATTTGTTAAAAAGATTTTCCTTTCTTCATTGATTTTTATTAGTGACTTAGTAAAAAATAAATTGGCTACATAAATATAGGTTTATTTCTGGACTTTCTATTCTGTAGTACCCCACTAATTAACGTAGGTTTATAGTACATCTTTAAGTCAGGAGTAAAATCCTCCAACTTTGTTCTTTTCCAAGAGCTTTTTATTTTAGATTCTTTGCATTCCTAAATAAAGTTTAGAATCAGTTTGTCAATTTCTACAAAAGGATATGCCAACATTTTATTGGACTGTAATAAGTCCATAGATAATTTTGGCAGAATAAACATTTAAATAATAGTCTCCCAACCCATAAACATGGTGTTCTCCTCCATTTAAATGATCTTTTAAAATTTTTCTTTCTGCGCTAGTTTGTAGATTTCAGTATAGAGGTTTCGATCATGGCATTTTTCAAGTCTTCTATTTCCTTTTCGGTCTTCTACCTAGTCCTTGTATCCTTATTCAAAGTGCAGTATTGAAATTTCTAATTGTCTGTCTCCCTTTGATTCTGTCAAGTATTGCTTCATGTACATTTTAGTTCTGTTGTTAGATGCTTAGATGTTTATAATTGTTAAATTTTGATGGGTTGACCATTTTTTCATTTTAGATGTCTCTATTTCTAGTAACATTTTTTTTTGCTTTAAAATCTATTTTGTCTGATATTAACTACAGCCTCTTATGTTTGCTGTTTGCATGATCCTTTTACTTTCAACCTATTTGTATCTTTATGCCTTCAAATAGTATAGAGTTAAATCTTGATTTTAAAAAAAATCTAGTCCAACAATCTTTATCTTCTGATTGGATTGTTAAATCTATCCATACTTAATGTTATTATTGATATAGTTGGATTACATCTGTCATTTCACTTTAGGTTTTCTGTATGTCTCATGTCTTTTTTATTCCTCTAATCTTCCTTTACTGCTTTGTTTGGTATTAAGTAAATATCTTCTGGTGTAACTTATTCTTTCTTTAATAATTCTGTCATCATAATTTTTTAAAGATTTTATTTATTTATTTGACAGAGAGACAGCGAGAGAGAGAACACAAGCAGGGGGAGTGGGAGAGGGAGAAGCAGGCTTTCTGCTGACAGGGAGCCCAATGTGGGGTTCAATCCCAGGACCCTGGGATCATGACCTGAGTTGAAGGCAGATGCTTAATGACTGAGCCACCCAGGTGCCCCTCTGTCATCATATTTTTGGAGTTCTTTGTAATTGCTCTAAGACAACACATACACCTTAATTTATCAGAATCGACTTCAGGTGTATATTAACTTAATGCCAGGGGGATATAGAAATGTTACTCTTTTATAGCTCTATATCCTCTTTTCCCCTTTATGTGCTATTATATTGGCATACATATTACATCCATATGTGTTAGAAATCCAACAACATATTATAATTACTTTATATAACTGTTTTTTTTTTATAAAACCTGAGAGACAGAAGAGAGCAAAAAATGTATTTATAAAGTTTGTGTATTAACTTTCTAATTTACCATTTCTAGCTCTCTTCATTTGTTGTGGTCAATCCACCTGGTTTCATCTGCTTACTCAAATACAGCTTTGCTCCCACCTACCTCCACGGTGCTGTTATTGAAAATATTTTACATTTCTATATGTTATAGGCCCAACAATACAATTTTATACATATTTTTATAAATGGCTTATTAAATCAGTTAGATGAAAAATGTGCACTTACACTATTTTATAATTACATATTTACCTTAATAATGTTCTTTTTTTTCCTTTGTGTGAATTCAAGTTATCATCTGGTGTTTACTTTCTTCAGCCTGAGAAAACTTTATTTAGTATTTCTTGTAAAGTGGCTATGCTAGCAACAAAATTCTCTCATTTTTTGTTTATCTGGGAATGTCTTTATTTCATCTACATTTTTGAAAGATCATTTTGCTGGATATAAGATTCTGGGGTTTAGTTTTTTCCTTTGAGCACTTTGAATATGTTGTCCTATTGCTTCCGACCTAAACTGTTTCTGATGAACTATTAATCCTACTGGAGTTCCCTTGTAGTGACAAGTCATTTTTCTCTCAGTTCTTTCAAGATTTTCTCATTACCTTTCTGAATTTATACTATGCCGTGTCTGGGTGTGGATATCTTTGCATTTATCCTATTTGGAGTTCACTGAGCTTTTGGACATACACATTAATGGTATTCATCAAATTTTGGAAGTTTTCTGCCATTATCTTTTTGCATATTTTTCTGCTTCTCTCTCTTCTCTCCTTCTACTACTCTTATTATGGACATGTTGGTGTACTTAAGCTACCCCAATTTTTTTTTCTCTTCTTCAGAATGCATAGTCTCTATCAGCTTACCTTCAAGTTTGCTGATACTGTTTCTACCAGTTCAGATCGACTGTTGAGTCCCTCTAGTGAATTTTTATTTTCACTTATTGTACTTGGTTCTTGTTTTCCCTTGACCCCATTCACTAATTTACCCATCTTCCACTCTCTGCCTGTGGAAACCACTAATCTGTTCTCTGTATTTATGTGCTCATTTTTGTTTTCTCTGTTCTTTTTTAGATTCCACATATAAGTGATATCGTATGGTATTTGTCTTTGTCTTATTTCACTGAGCATAATGTTTTCAAGGTCCATCCATGTTGTTGCAAATGGCAAGATTTCCTTCTTTTTTATGGCTGAATAATAATCCATTGTGTGTGTGTGTGTATGTGTGTGTAACACACTTGTATTTTCTTTACTCATTCATCCATTGATGGACACTTAGGTAGTTTCCACATCTTGGTTATTATAAATAATGCTGCATGGGAGTGGCATATATCTTTTTTGAGTTAATTTTTTATTTCTTTGCATAGACACCTAGAAGTGAAATTGCTGGATCATATGGTAGTTCTATTTTTAATTTTTGAGGAACCTCCATACTGTTTTTCAAAGTGGCTGTACCAATTTACATTCCTACCATCAGTGCACAAGGGTTTCCTTATCTCTACATCCTTGCCAACACTTGTTATTTCTTGTCTTTTTAGTGATAGCCATTCTAACAAGTGTCAGGTGATATATCATTGTGGTTTTGATTTGCATTTCTCTGATGATTAGTGATGCTGAGCACCTTTTCATATACCTGTAGGCGATCTGCATGTCTTTTTTGAAAAATGTCTATTCAGATCCTCTGCTCATTTTTTAATTGGGATTTTCTTTTCTTGCTATTGAGTTGTATAATTTCTTTATTTGGATATTAACCCCTTATCAGATATATGATTTTTAAATATTTTCTCCCATTTCATGGATTGCCTTTTCATTTTGTTGATGGTTTCCTTTGCTCTGCAGAAGCTTTTTAGTTTGATATCATCCTACTTATTTTTGCTTTTGTTGCCTTTGTTTTTGGTGTCAAATCCAAAAAATTATTGCCAACACCCAGTCAGGAACATACTGCCTATATTTTTCTTCTAGTATTTTTATGGTTTTGTATCTTATGTTCCAATTTTTAATCCATTTTGAGTTAATTCTTGTATATGGTGTAAGATAGTTCTGTTTGCTTCTTTTTCTAACTTCAGTCTCTGTTGATATTTGCTATTTGATGAGACATTATCATCATAGTTTTCCTTCTTTAAGCATGGTGTCTTTAGGCTCTTTAAAAATTTTTCATGGCTGCTATGATGTCTTTGTTAAACCCAACATCTGGGACCTCTCAGAGGCAATTTCTCTTGCCTTGTTTTTCCTGTGAATGGGTCACACTTTCCTGTTTGATTGCATGTCTTATAATATTTTGTTGATAACTAGACATGTTAGGTAACATAGTATAGCAATTCTGGATATTGATTACTGATGCCCCTCTCCCCTTTCTGGTTTTTGTTGTTGTTTGCTTGTTTAGTGACTGGGCTAGACTATTTTAGTGAAGTTTATTTCCCTTACATTGTGAAGACTTTGATGTTGCTTATCAGAGGGTGTAACCGTCAGTGTGCATACAGTCACCCCGGGATGGAAGTAGTTTTAGCAGGGGTCTCTTTCCCTGATCTTTCTGTTGATATCAAATCCAGCTACTAGGTATCACAGCCACAGCCAGGTGAATGTTTTATTGTTTTTGACAATGCCCCAGGATATATATTACTCAACATTCTAATCCAATTTAGGCAGAGGTCATATTTGAAGCCAGTCTTTGAGGTTTGTTCAAATCCCAGTAGGGGTCTTAGTTGTCTCTTCTTGGTTCTCTCTGGTGAACAGCTCACCTATGGTCTAACTGGTTGCTCTTAATTAAGAGGAGCTACCAGCCTCTTATTTGATTTCCACCAAATACTTCATTGGTTTTGAGGGCATCCTTGGGCTTGAACTTCCCCAAATTTTGTTTCAATAAAGATAGTTCCTTTGGGGAGAGCTTCAGAGTTCCCTATTTTATAGTCTGCCTCTTCCCCTTGGCAAAACTTCTGAGCCACTAGTCTGAACTCTGGGCAGGTGTGGTAACCTCTGGCTTTCCCAGCTTTACTTTTCTGGCATGAATGTTTATCCTATGAGCAAGCTGAGTGGGAGCAGTCAGGGCCTCAGCATTTTGGCTTGCTATGCTTGGGATAGACATTTTGTCCTATGAGTGGGGCATTGGCAGGGGAGGGGAGCCTTTGACCTCTTGGCCAGACTCACCAGGAATTTGTCCTTTTCAACTTGGAGTTGGAGGGGATGAGAAATGCTGGCAACCTGAAGGCAGGAGAGGTACAGACAAGTTCTGACTCAGAGTCAAAGAATCACTTTTTACCAAGTGTCAGTAGATTTTCTTGAATAAATGTTTCTTTCTTTTCTATATCCTCTTAGGACAATTTCCAGAGGTTTTAAGTGATTGTTTTGGTAAAACATAGTTTTCCCCAGTTATACTTTTTCTCTGGAGAATGTGTCCATGACACTCCTCAGGATGCCATTTGGAAGTCTATCGTGTACCTGGTATTTTAAAAATAAATACATTTCTTGTTTCCTTTTATTATATAGAAAGATAATTGACTTTGTATACTGTGTACTCTTCAATGTTGCTAAGTTCACATACTGTTTGTAGCTTTTTTTTTTAGATTCCTTTGGGTTTCCTCAATACACTATAATATCATTGGCAAATAAAGTTAGTTTCAGTATTTTCTTTCTAAACCTTAGGCATATTATTTTTTATCCTCATTTTGCCCTTACTAGGTCATCAAATACAATGTTGAAGAAAGGGGATGAGAGTGGACATCATTGCCTTGTTACCAATTTTAGTGGAAAAATATCCAATATTCCACAATTAAGCATGATGTTATTTGTAGGTTTTTTACTGATGGGCTTTATTCATTTGAGGAAATATTCTATTCCTTGTTTTATGGTGATTATTCTAAAGTGTCAATTCATGAGAAGTTTTTTTTGCATGTATTGAGATGATTATATAATTTTCTCCTTTATTATGTTAATTAGGTGTTTTGCATTGATTGGTTTTCAAATATTAAACTTAGATTCCTGGGATAAATCTACCTTGGCAATGATATTTTATCTTTCTTACATATGTTGTCTTCCATTTGCTAATATTTTATTTATGATTTTTGCGTCTGTTTATAAGCGAGACTAGCCTATACTTTTCCTTAAGTTTGTCAAGTTTTAGTTTTTAGCATTGTGCTGGCCTCAGATAAGCAGTTGGGAAGATTTCCTTTCTTTTTTCTATTCCCTGAATAGAAGATTTGCATAAGATTAGTGTTATTTCCTCTTAAATGTTTGATAGAATTAATCAGTGAAGTTATTTGAAGCCTGCAGTTTTCTTTGTTGTGGGTAATTTTTTTTTAAAGATTCATTTATTTATTTGAGAGAGAAACAGAGATAGAACACAAGTGGGGAGGAGATGGAGAAGCAGGTTCCCCGTTGAGCAGGGAGCCCGACGTGGGTCTCCATCCCAGGACCCCGGGATCATGACCTGAGCCGAAGGCAGATGCTTAGCCTACTGAGCCACCCTGGTGCCCATGGGTATTTAATCTTGAATACAATTTTTTTTTTTTAAAGATAGGAGGCTATTTATATTTTCCAATGTGTTTGGTGTCAGTTTTTATAATTTTTTTCTTTCAAGAAATCTCTTAATTTCATCTATTCTGTCAATTTACAGGCATATAGTTGTTCATAGTTTTATATTTTTAATGTCTGTAGAAAATCCATAGTAATGCTCTTTTTCATTTATCATATTGGTTATTTACTTTTTTCCTCCTTGATCAGTCTTACTAGGGTTTTACAGGTCTTAGTAATTTTAAATTAAAAAAAGAACTATCTTGTGGTTTTGTTGATCTACTCTACTCTTTGCCCTTTATTTCATTCACTTCTGTCTTTATTTCCTTCCTTCTGTTTACTTTGTGTTACACGGTTCTTTTTTAGTGTCTTAACAAAGTTTAGATTATTGATTTGATATCATTTCTTCTCTAATATAAGCACTTATGTTCTAAATTTTCCCTTAAATACTATTTAAGTAACATCTCACCAATTTTGGTATTTTGTGTTTATACTTTCAGTTCAAAAATATTTAAAAATTGGGGCACCTGGGTGGCTCAGTAGGTTAAGCATCTGCCTTCGGCTCAAGTCATGATCCCAGGGTCCTGAGACGGAGCCCAGCGTCAGTCTCCCTGCTTGGTGGGGAGTCTGCTCCTCCCTTCCCCCTGCTCGTGCTCTCTCTCTCGTTCACTCTCTCTCTCCCAAATAAATAAATAAAATCTTTAGAAAAGTCTTTAAAAGTTTCACTGTGATTTGTTTTTAAGCCATGAGAGTCTTAGTTTGGGGATTTTAAGACATATTTCTGTTAATGATTTCTAACAACTTTTTTTTTATGACCAGAGAACATACTCTGCTTGATTTCAGTCCTTTAGAATCCATTATACATGTGAATATTCCATGTCTACTTGAAAAAAATGCATATTTTCCTTTGTATGGTATAGGGGTCTATTGACTTCAGTTAGGTCAATTTGGTAAAGAGAGTTTCGTAAGAGCTTTATACACTTAACAATTTTTTTCTATTTGTTCAATCAGTTACTGAGGAGAAATGATGAATCCCAGCTATGATTGTCAATTTGTCTATTTCTTTCCTTCATTTCCTTTTTTGCTTTCTACATTTTGAATATCTCTTATTAGGTCTGTACCTGTATAGGATTTTTATACCTTTCTGATAAAGTGATTCTTTTATAATTTAGAACTGCCTCTCTATATCCTTGTCTTAAAGTTTCATATAATATAGCCACATCAGCTTTCTTGAGGTATTTTGATAAAATTATTGTTCCCTTCTTTTACTTTCAATCTATTTGTATGTTTTTATAATTAAAGTGCAGCTCTTATAAACAACATATAGTAGGTCTTTTTTTTTTTTTTCATCTTGTCTCACAATTTCTGCCCTTTTTTGGGGGGGGGGGTTGCTCCTTTACATTTAATATAATATAATCATTGATAGAGTTAGGTTTACATCCATCATTTTTTTTTTTTCAGTTTGCCCTTCTGTTCTATTTTCCACTATTTCTCTTTTCTGTCCTTTGAGAAAAACAAATATTTTTTAGTATTCAATTTTATCTTCTCTTTGGCTACTTAACTACACCTCTTTTTTTTTTTTTTAGTGGTTCTTCTAGGGATTATAATATGCATCTATAATTCATCACAATCTACTTTTAATTATTATTGCACCATTTCTCTTATGATGAAAGAAACTTAAAACATTATGACATTATGTCTTTCCTGTCCTTTGTTACTATTGTCATATATTTTTCTTCTACATGTTATCAACCCCATAATACAGTTAGTTTTTAATTTAAAAATTAAATGAACTCTTAGGGATTTTATGAAAAGACAAAATAATCTTTTATATTTACCCACGTATTTATTCTTTCCAATGCTTTTCATTCTTACCATATATCTAAATCTCTATCTGGTATTATTTCCATCAGCTTAAAAAACCTCCTTTACCATATTTTGTAGTACAGGTCTGTCGATGACAAATTTATTTACCTTTATTTTAAAATAATTCTGCTAAATGTGGAATTCTGGCTTTTCCTATTCTTTGCAGTCCATCCATCTATAGAAGGCCCACTTTTTTTCTGCATCTGTGCCCAGTCACTTGTCCCAGGTATGGAAGCAGCCACAGCTTTCTGCTCATCTATGAGTGGTTCTTTTCACTCTGGAATTCACTCAGTCAAGGTTTCTTTGAATCCACCACTTTTTAATATCCCCGTAGAAAAGTATGATTTTAATTTTATCATTATATTTATCACAGGGTTTTATTATTGTTGTCATCATTGTTGTTACCATGGGAATGAACTTTCATGTGTTTAACATCCTATCTGGAAATGGGAAACCCCTCCCTCACTTTTATTTTATATTTTGGAAATACTGTGAAAGCTGGATTGAAGACATGGAAGACCAAAAGAATGGAAACTAGTGAGATTGATTAATCCATTACTGATACTAGTAGGTATCCAATGAAGTGCTCAGAGTCCATGCCAAATAATTGTGCTTTTACCAAGATTATAGTGAGATTTCCCAAAGATAAGGTGGAGAAAGTTATGTCTGATATATAGAGTAAAGCAAATTGACTAAACTTGGAAGATTTGTACAGTGAGTCATTAGAAAATATATAATAAATCCTGGTTGAGAACAGATACAGAAATTTTATGGTAAATAACTGAGTATCAGAAGACAAAACCCCTTTGGTTATAGTGAATTATATCAACTTTTATTTAAAATTTCTAAGAGTATACAGTTGACCCTTGTGTAACAAGGGTTTAAACTATATGGGTCCACTTTTACATGAATGTTTTTCAGTAAGTACAGTATACTGCTATAAGTGTATTTTCTCTTCCTCATTTGCTTAATAACATTTTCTTTAGTGGACTTTATTGTAAGAATATAGTATATAATACATATAACATGCAAAATATGGTTGGAAAGGCCTTTAGTCAATAGTAAGGTATTAGTAGTAAAGTTTCTGGGGAGTCAAATTTAAACACAGATTTTTGACTGCACAGGCACCAACCTCTAACCTCACACTGTTTAAAGGTCAACTGTATACTTATAATGTATCTTAGTGTATAATATAATTAAGATAGTATTTGAAGTAGCAACTTGTGAATGTTATATAAAATATCAGTATTTTTTAGGAGACTAATACCCAGTACACAAGTATCTCCATACATATAACTAGTATACACTTTGGGGGGGATTTTTTTACCCAATTATGATTTACCATATAAATGCTCTGGTCTGAAGATTTTCCAACTTGATTGACATTTTGGTGAGATAATTTTTTGTTGTGAGGTAGTATATTATAGGATGTTTACTGGCATTCTACTTACTAGATGCTAGTAGAGTACCACTCCCCTAATTGTGAAGGCAATAAATATCTCCAGACATTGACAAATTTCCTGTCAGGGACAAAATCATTCCTGGTTGAGAACCACTGCTGTTAAATTATATTAGCTTGTTTTACTTGTTTGACTCATACTGAGATTACTAACTAAACTCTAGAAAACTCCACATATTACTAATAGCTCCCCTACTTTTTTCTTCTTTGTTCATTTTGTTTAAAAGATGAAACCTTATATTTTATCTACTACAATTCAATGTAGTTGCTTTCCAGCACAAAGTTTTGGGGTAAAAATTTTAAACTGTAAAACTGATTTCAAAAAGAAAGGAAACTTACTAAAGTATAGACCTGGAAATCAGAGATATAAAAACCACTTGTTCAACCAAATCATACATTCTTCAATTTATCCCCCTCATTCTATAGCTCTCTCCTTTTCTTTTATGTACCAATTACAATAAAGAAAGCCTCCTATTAACCAATCTTTGTACATATGTTCTGATTCCCATCCCCTCTCACCTTCTTAAGGATTTTGCTCCTTTTGTTATCCCTTCTTTCTATCATCAATCACTCTTTCTCTAGGTATCATTCCATATTCACCTTAACTTTAAAATATGCTCTTTATCTAAAATGAAAGCACAAAAAGTTCCTCCTCTTAACCCTTTATTCCAATCCAGGTACTGACCTATTTTTCTGCACTCCTTTATAAGACATCTTAAAAGAGTTATCTACTTGTTCTGTTTCCTCACTTGCCATTCTTCTTTCTAATATAATTTTGGTTTCTATCCTAATACTTTTCCCTAACTACTTTTTAAAGAGTCACAAAGCAAGACCCACTAGTCATTCTTCTAAGCTTATCCTGTTTTTCCTATCTGCAGCATTTAACATGGCTAACCATTTCCCGAAACACTCCCCTTTATTTTGGCTATCATTCCATATTCACCTTAACTTTAAAATATGCTCCCCAGTCTCCCCATTTTTTTCTCTTCTCTCTAGCAAGTCCTCTGAGCCAGCTGCTCCTCTTCCTTTGAAGTTTAAATGTTGAAATTCCTGATGTCTCTGTCCATAATCCTCCTTTTCCCTCCCTCTGTTCCTTTTCTCTCCCCTGCCTATGTAATTTCATTTATTCCCATGTCATTACACACTATCTGTATGCTAAAGACTCAAATTACAGCACTGATATTCATATTTGTTTACTTGTCCACTTGACATCTTCATTTGGATAAATGACAGACATACCAAAATTTAACATATCTAAAACTGAAGTTTTATTCCTTATTACCATGCTCAACCCCAACCCTAACTTCATCTTTGTATCATGACACAGTGTCAATCAGTTCAAGCCCAAATCTGGGAAGAATCTTTGATTCCACTCTCTGATCTCCCACACTGAATTATAATTAGTAGCTCTGTAAGTACTAATGATTCTTGGACCTGTCCTTTTTCTCTACAATAACATGGCTAAAACCCTAGTTAAAGCCACCTTCTTTTCTTGCCTGGAGTATAACACTGGCCTCCTAACTGGTATGCTAGCTTTTTTTTTCTTTTTTTCTTTTGGCCCCACAATATATTCTTCATGCAGGAGTGTGGATGATATTTTTAAGACAT
Organism: Neomonachus schauinslandi; assembly: GCF_002201575.2. NCBI lineage: Eukaryota > Metazoa > Chordata > Mammalia > Carnivora > Phocidae > Neomonachus > Neomonachus schauinslandi. The sequence continues at coordinate 64,923,076 of NC_058403.1, read as the reverse complement.
AAAGCATATCATTCCCCTGCTTGAAATAAAATGGAATTTCTTATAATTGACTCAGAAACATGTATAATCTTGTCCCTGCTCATATAGATATCAAAATCTTAACTCATTTTCCTTTCTCAATAGTTTTCCACTAGGGCACCTGGGTGGCTCAGTTGGTTAAGCGACTGCCTTCGGCTCAGGTCATGATCCTGGAGTCCCGGGATCGAGTCCCGCATCGGGCTCCCTGCTCAGCGGGGAGTCTGCTTCTCCCTCTGACCCTCCCCCCTCTCATGTGCTCTCTCTCATTCTCTCTCTCTCAAATAAATAAATAAAATCTTAAAAAAAAAAAAATAGTTTTCCACTACATTCCTAGCCTCCTTGGCCTTTTTTCTATTTCTAGAAGATAGGTCCTTTACCACCTCAGAACCTTCTTTTTTTTTTTTTTTTTTTTTTTTTATATTTTTTTTATATTTTTTTTTTTTTTTGATTGAGAGACAGAGAGCACGAGAGGGGGGAGGGTCAGAGGGAGAAGCAGACTCCCCACCGAGCAGGGAGCCCGATGCGGGACTCGATCCAGGGACTCCAGGATCATGACCTGAGCCGAAGGCAGTCGCTCAACCAACTGAGCCACCCAGGCGCCCCACCTCAGAACCTTCTTATAGGCTGTTCACTCTGCCTGGAATACACTGCTCCCTGCTGATTATGTGGCTAATTCTTTTTTGAAAAAAAGCTTTATTGAGGTTTAATTTACATATTTATAAAGTATATGATTTGATACATTTGATAAATTTTGACATATATATACCCATAAAACTATCTCCATGATCAAGATAATAAATATATCCCTCATGCCCAAGAGTTTGTGTCTTTTTGTAACCTTCCTTCTAGCCCTTCCCATAAGTGCCCCTTCCCATCCCTAGGCATTGATCTGCTTTCTGTCACTACACATTAGTTTTCATTTCCTAGAATTTTATATAAATGGAATCATACAATATTCACCCTGTCTTGCCTGGTTTCTTTTATTCAGTGTAATTATTTTGAGATTCATCCATGGTACAATACTTCTCATAATGCACTCGTATGGAAAAAAAAAAAGAGGGAGGCATACCATAAGAGACTATAAAGAACAAACTGAGGGTGGCTGGAGGGGATGTGGGGGGGGGGATGGGGTAACTGGGTGATGGGCATTAAAGAGGGCACTTGTGATGAGCAGTGGGTGTTATGTAAGTGATGATCACTAAATTCTACTCCTGAAACTAATATTACACTATACACTACCTAAAATTAAAAAAAAAAAACTTGAAACATTTAAAAAGAGGAAAAAATAATGCATTCCTTTTTATAGCTTAGTAAACAGTTGAATGGATATAACAGAATTTGTTTATCCATTTACCTAATGTGGAGCTTTTAGTTATTTTTAACTACTGCAAGTGTTTCAGTGTTTGATTGCTATGAACGTCTTTGTATTGGTACAAGCTTTCCTGGGGTAAACAACTAAATATAAAATGATGACATCATATTATAAGTGTATGTTTAAATCTTTAAGAACCTGCCAACTGGTCTTCCATTGTCCATTCTTACCGGTAGGGTGGGAGAGTTCTATTTCTTCCACATTCTTGCCAATACTTGATATGATCAATCTTTTTAAATTTTAGCCACTCTAACAGATGTATAATGATATCTCGAAGTTTTAATTTGATTTTCCTAATGATGAATGTTGAGTATCTTTTCATATGCTTATTTTTTATTGTTTACTTCTTTAATTTGTCGATTGAATTATAAAAAAGGACCATCATTATATTTCTGGAATATTCTCTATTCAATCATTTTTGATATTTAGCTAGATTTGATTTTCTAAATGTTTCCCTTTGTTTTTCAAGTTTTTATTTAAATTCCAGTTAGTTAACATACAGTATAATATTAGTTTCAGGTGTAGAATTTAGTGATTCATCACTTACATACAACACTCAGTGCTCATCACAAGTGCTCTCCTTGACCCATCACCCATTTAACCTATCCTCCCTCCCCACCCCCCCCCCCCGTAACTCTGTTTGTTCTCTAAAGAGTCTGTTTTATGGTTTGCCTCTCTCTCTATATTTTTTTAAGTATATGTTCATCTGTTTTGTTTCTTAAATTTTGTTTCTTAAATTCAACAGATGAGTGAAACCATATGGCATTTGTTTTTCTCTTATTTCCCCCTTAGCATAGTACACTCTAGCTCCATCCACATCATTGCAAATGGTAAGATTTCATTCTTTTTGATGGCTGAGTAATATTCCATTGTGTATATATACCACATTTTCTTTATCTATTCATCAGTTGATGGACATTTGGGCTCTTTCCATAATTTGGCTATTGTTGATGCTATAAACATCAGGGCGCATGTATCCCTTTGAATCAGTATTTTTGTATTCTTTGGGTAAATCTCTAGTAATGCAATTGCTGGATCATAGGGTAGTTCTATTTTTAACTTTTTGAGGAACCTCCATACTGTTTTCCACCGTGGCTGCATCAGTTTGTATTCCCACAAGCACTGTAAGCGGCTTCCCCTTTCTCTATATCCTCACCAACACCTGTTTCCTGTGTTGTTAATTTTAGCCATTTTGACAGGTGTGAGGTGATATCTCTAGAGTTTAGTTTTGATTGGTAGTTCCCTGATGATGAGTGATGTTGAATATCTTTTCATGTGTCTGTTAGCCATCTGGATATCTTCTTTCGAAAAATGTCTATTCATGTCTTCTGCCCATTTTTAAAATAGATTATTTGTTTTTTGGGGTGTTGAATTTTATAAGTTCTTTATAGATTTTGGATACTAACCCTTTATCAGAAATGTCATTTGCAAATATCTTCTCCCATTCTGAAGGTTGCCTTTTAGTTTTGTTATTTCCTTCACTGTTCGTATGTTTATTTATTATCAGTATATCTTCTTTTGTGAACTACTTATTCAAATTTTTACCCATATTTTTATTGGGGTGTTTGCTTTATTATTGAGCTTTTAGAACTTTAATAATATATTCTATTCTATATACAAATCCCTTATAGGATATATACTTTGCAAGTATTTTCTTCTAGTTTGTGGCTTAACTTTTCATTCTCATAACAGTGTCATTTGAAGAGTAGAAATTTTTACTTTTAAAGAAGTCCAATGTAGTCATATGTTCTTGTATGAAGCATGTTATTGGTATGTTATTTAAAAACTTTTATGTAACTCAGTGTCACAAAAATCTTTTTTTCTAAATTTATAATTTTTGATTTTATATTAAGGCTCATTATCTATTTATAAGTGAATTTAAAAAAATTTACCACAGTGTATGGATCAAAGTTAATTTTTTTTACACAGGATATCCAATTGTTTAAATACCATTTGTAGGAAAGACTATCCTTTCTCTACTTAATTGCCTTTGCACCTTTGTCAAAAATCAGCTGTTCATATATGTGTGGGTGTATTTCTGAAGTTTCTATTAAATTTCATTGATCTATTGTGTTTGGACCAACACTAAACTATTCAATAACACTAATTTTCTTTTTTTTTTTTTTAGTCTTGAAACCAGGTAGTATTGGTCTTCCAACATTGTTCTTTTTTCAAAAGCTGCTTTGGCTCTAAATCTTTTGCATTTCTGTATGGACTTTAGAAACAGTTTGTCAATTTCTATTAAAAGTCTCCTTGGGCACCTGGTTGGCTCAGTTGGTTGGACATCTGCCTTCAGCTCAGGTCATGATCCCAGGGTCCTGGGATCAAGTCCTGCGTTGGGCTCCTTGCTCGGTGGGGAGCGTGCTTCTCCCTCTGCCTGCCACTCCCCCTGCTTGTGCTCTCTCCCTCTCTGTAAAATAAATGGATAAAATCTTTAAAAAAAAGTCTCCTCAATTTTTATTGGAATTGTATTGAATTACAGATCAATTTGGAGAGAGGCAACATCTTAATATTGAGTCTTCTGAAACATGAACATGGTGTAATTCTTCATTTTGGGGGGGTATTCTTTAACTTCTCTCAGCAATGTTTTCTGGTTTTCAGTGTATAGGTCTTTCATATTTGTTGTCTTATTATGGCTAAGTGTCTCATATTTTTGATGCCATTATAAATGATATTTTCAAATTTCAATTTCAGGTTGTTGTGGGTAAATAGAAATAAAATTGATTTTCGTACATTGACCATATATCCTGCACTTCGTTAAACTCACTTATTAGTTCTAGTAGCTTTCTTTAAATTTTTTTTATAGATGATAATTTCATCTATGAAAAAAGATGATTTAACTTATTTTCCAATCTAGATAACTTTTTTTCTTGCCTGAGTACACTGGCTAGAATCTCTAGTACAATGTTAACTAGAAGTGGATGTGAATTAGAAGATTTTTCTAGTCTGGCTGTGGGGAATAGGCATTATTTTTATTTCCTTTGAGTGCTGGGCACTGTTTCCTTTAATCCCTTCAGATGGCTCTTTACCTGGTTAGTTCATCATAAGTATGTGTTGATCAGTACTTTGTTAAGGAGGAAATTCTGTAGATCTCTGGGGTCCTCTTTGTAAACTGTAGCTGCTTCCATTTTCCTGGTTTCTCATCTCCATCTCATCAACTCTGGGAGTCAACAGGTTTCCTCCTGGGTTTCCCCTCCTCCTTTGCTGCAGTCTAGAAACTCTCAGGGCAGTAAACGTGTGGTTTTAAGGGTCACTTCTTTTGTTTCCCATTTGTCAGAGATTACTATATTTCATTGCCTGATGTTCTGTGTCTTAAAAAAACCATAGTTTCATTTATTATATCTGTTTTGTTGTTTGTTTATTTCAGGCTAGATGTTAATCTGGCCTGTTTCTCTATGGAGGTCTGAAGTGTAAGTCCAAAGCATTGTCTGTTTTCTTCTTATGACAAAGCTTCACTTAAATGTTTCCTCCTCAGATAGGCCCTTCTGTCATAACATTCTCAAAAATAGGTCCCATTTTCCCCCTCATCTCACTTTTGTCCTTGATAGCATTGCTATCTTTTTTCAACTGTAACAGTACATCTATGGATTCTTTATATGTTTTCTATTATAAATTGAGGAAAGAGATCATAATTATTTTACTTATCACTGTATATCTAGTGCCTGGAAAAATGTTAGACACAGAAGATGCTTAATATTTTTTTGAATGAATGAATTTTTCCCATTTATTATTTACTATAATTTTTGCTCATTTTTGTTCCTTGAGGCATTCCTTCTTTTCTTATTCTTTTACTCCTCCATTTTTGATGTTCTCCAATTCATTTTTTATATTTATTTGCCTCTCTTTGCTAGTTCTTTCTTATTCTTATCATCCCCTCTTCTGAATTTTTCTTTATGCTTCTATTTGTGTTCCCAGTATCTGTTACCATTCCCTACACTCTGAAAAAAAACCCATGCAGTGAAAGCAGGAAAATATCTATAGATAGACTTGAGGCTTTCTAAAGGATGTCCCATTACATAACTAGAAATTGATGCACAAGCAAGTCTGTCTGACATGTTCTACATTAAGCCCACTTTTCAAAACTCCTTTTTGTTCAAACAGGATACTACCATTCTCTAACTAGCAAAATTTCTGTCATTTTCACAAGTAGAAAAAACACTAGACTATGAGGCAGCTGACTGGGTGTTAGTCATACCATAGACTGGTTGTGATTCTGGAAAACTTATCTAACCTCTCTGTGTCTTTTTGGTTTTGTCTTTTATTATAATAATAATGTCTACTATTTATAGAAATGCTTTTATAAACATTAACCAAGAAAAATTCCATAAGTCTCTAAGGGAGGTAGGGATTATGATTTTTTACTTTATATATGAGAAAAAAGAAACTCAGAGAAGTTAAGTGACTTGCCAAAGATTTCAGATGTAATAAGTAGTTAATAAGTAGAACTTGCCTGCTGCTCTTTCCAAATCATTTCACTGGTTCCACAAATCATAATCTGTCAAATACAGAGGTTTCCTTTGAGCTATAGAGTTTTATTATTCTATGATGTGAAAGATTTGCAGATGGAATAAAGTTTTAGCGGAGGGAGTTCCTTGGAACCTAAACTACAATAAAAAATGATCAGTGAAAGAGCCCAGGAAAAGATTGAAATTGAGGTGTTTCTCCAGAAATGAAATGTATAAAATTCAAAATAGAATGTGATATCACTTTGAGAGCAAAATTGATATAATAAAATATAAAAGCCGGATTTCAGAGAGCACCTGTCTAGTCTCAATTGTGAGAAATAATTTTAAATTGTTTCATTTTTGAATATATTATTTTATTGATTGTGGATAAAAACTGGAAAAAAAAGTGGTTCCTGATTATAGTATAATGCAATTGGTTTCCAATGACCCTAAAACTTTCAGATATTTAGAGACACTCAATAATACAGTGGAAAGCATATGAAGTCTGTTTTGTATCAAATAGGTGTAAGTATAATTCCCACTAATTGTAACTTTGGGAAATTAATATCTTTTGACTTCATTTTTTTTCATCTGTAGAGGAAACTACAGTTATCTGTTTGCCTTAAAGGGTTACAATGATCATTAAATAATATAACACTGAGTCAAATTGCTGAGCACAATCCCAGAATAGAAAAGACACTTAAAGGAAGTGGGTTAAGGTTCCCCAAATAGAGATAATGCAAATATGCTTTCCTGAAAATTAGAAAACAATTCATGAAAAGGCCAAATAGTCTCTATTATAATAAAATGGAACTATAAAGATGTAATCAGGTTATGTGATTAAATAAATTAAAAGCAAATTTTCATAAAATTTATTTTTAAAACACATTCCAGTTAATCAGTCCCTTATCAAAATATAGCATATTGATTACCAAGAGAAGACTTTAAAGAAATTTGATTTTGAATATCATGGCTTGTCTGAACTCCTAGGGAGCTCACTGGTGGACACATAGAGGATCTTTTGATAGTCTTCTAAGGACTTGATTTTCCTTCTGTCTTGACACTTCAGATCTTTGTTTAGAAGAAACTATGATTTGTTTTGCAGAATCCCAGTGAACCCTGTAACTACAGAAGCTATTTCTGCTTTCACTTGTCAAATTTGAAAAACCCTCTGGCTGTTCGTATGAGCAAAAAGAGCCAGCTACATGCTCTATCCTAACCAACATCATTTAATTACTGAGCACATATTTGTGCTAGGTGTAGAGAGTATAAAGAATTTGAGATCTACTCTTCAGGTTCTTGCCATGCATTTGGAAAGGTAGAGCATATACATAAAAATAAGTAAACATACAAATGAATTTATGCTAAGTACTAACTGGTTCACATACTTCCCGTACAAGCTTATACACTATAGGCATTTAAATAAAGAAACTGGCACAATGGGGCTCTGATGGCAGCAGGAAAGGTTTACAATAGGAAGTAAAATTTGAGCAGGGCATTTCCAGAGAGGGGATGATACGAATAAATTATAAGGATAGCAAGATATGTATACTTGGCTTAAGGGGAGTGTTTTTATAGAAGAGTAGTAGAAAATTCATTTGGAAATGTAGATAGGAATTATATTTTAGAGTACCCTGAATGTTTAAAATCTTTGCTTTTTAAATCTGAAGGCAACATAAGATTATTGAAGGGTTAGAAGTAAGTGAGCATGTCTCAGAACTTCTTTAACCTTTATATCATGGTTGATACTGTAGAATTCTGATTAAGAGACTGCTCCTGCTCTTATCTTCAGGATACAATTTCCCTTCTTACTATAAAAGCATTACATGTTTATTATAGAAATATCAGAAAATACATAAAACTAAAAGAAGAACTTGGTAAAATCCACAATCTCATGTTTGGAAACTTTTTCTATTTGTATAGATGGATACATTTTCTCTTTCTCTCTCTCTCTCACACACACACACACACACACACACACACACACAATGTTGGGGGCATCCAACCCTGAGAAGGCTAAACTGGGATTCAGAAGCTTGAGTATGTGTGTTAAGCCACCTGGAGACTATTTACAGAAAAAGTTTTGGCTGAAAATTTTTATGTGGCAGGAAATGGGTATGAAAGAATAGAATTAGGGTAGAAGTCAGCTAATTTTTTATGTAAAGAGCAATATAGTAAGTATTTTGAGTATCATGGGCCATATGGTTTCTGTTCAACCCTGCCATTGTAGTGTGGATGCAGCCATAGGCAGCATGTAAAAGGTGAGTGTGGCTGTGCTCCAGTAAAGTTTTATATATGGAAACTGAAATTTCATATAATTTTCAGGTGTTAAGAAATATTATCATAATACCTAATAGGTTCCTGTTTTAGGAGAAGCAGAAGTCAACATAGATATCAATGTTCTATCATAATTCACCAGGAGCTGAGACAGTGAAAAGCATCCAAAAAGGGGGTGTTCTGCTAGAGTAGAAAATTAGAGGATGCTGATGATGAAAAATAAGGACATTCCCAGAAAAATTTTATGGATTTCACAGGGATTGAGTATATTTAGCTACAGGAAGACAATGTTTTAGGTTATTATAAGTGATGTGATCCCATTAATCATCTGCAAACGGGTGAGGTGAAGTCTGAAGAAATTCAAGATACAAACAGCATTTGTGTGTGTGTGTGTGTGTGTGTATGTATTTTATACAAATATGAAGCCATCATATATATCGTTAAGCAACCTGCTTTTTAAAAACATAACATTGATTAGTATATTGTAAATGTCTTCTTGTCAATGAATGTTCACTCCTAGTATCACTAATATCATCCGCACCTGCATCATACCCTCATTCTCCATTCTTTCTGCACTAGTTTATAGAATTGATTACTCCACCATCTTCAAATTTGCGTTTTCCACCATGGTAAATGTTAATACTATTGACTCTTTAGTTTGTGACTTTAATTCCCCATTTCATAGTGTTTGGTACCTAAAATCACTATAGAAACATGTGTTTGTGTATTCTATTTTAATAAAAAGCATCAGAAGTTAGGAATACTTAGCTAACTCTAGGAAATCTAATTATTTAGAAAAAGAAAATATTGTAGCCCTTGTTAGAATACTTTTATAAAATGGCCAAAGGCACAAGGTTTCCAAAACAAGAAAGCAATCAATTGTTATTGATACTGGAATGTCAGGTTTACTATTTATAAAGACACCATGGCTCTTCCTCCTCAAAACAAAAGACAGGGACTCTTGAACTAAGAGAATGTGGTCTGCAGGGTTTGAAATATAATGGGTGTGAATAAATGGGTATATGACATTAGCTATTTGAAGTATTTATATAATTATTAAAATTATCAGATTGCACTTCCATAACAAAACAAAAATTTGCATGCATGCTGAATGTGTTTTTAAAAACACATTACTAAGCACAGATGTATGGGTTTAACCAGGCATTAAGACTTAAAAAAGCTATTTGCCTAACCTTTATAGAACTTACTCTGATAGGAAGTACGGATCCGTTTCGTTAAATCAGGATAAAGGTTAGACAGGCCACGCATGCAAAAGTTGTCTTTGGAACATGCCAGAACATCAGCATCAGCAGCAGGCAGAGGAAAGAGAGAAAAATAGTCTAAAGTGAAAGGAAGGGATATCATACCAGAATCTAGAACAGCCAAGATGAAGAAATTGCAGCAAGTTTAGGTAGTCAAATTAGAAAGAAGATATTAAAAAAAACAAATCAATTAGAAAGAGGTGATAGATGAATGATGAGAGTGCTATAGTAATTTTACTTAATCAAATATCCTATAAGAATAGATGCCATATTTCTCATTCATTTTATATAGTAAACTTATTTCGCTTGTAAATAATATGTATGTTACCTCATAAAAATCAAAATGGTTGTCCTTAGTCGTAAGTATTAACAAGAAAGCTTAGGGATTTTAGTTTTTGGTATTTTATTTTTATAACATAAAGTGAGTACTCATTGTAGTGATTTTATACACGAAATATGAACAAAGTTTATGATTTCATCAGTTTTTCCTGATTTTAAAGTCACCAAAATTCTAAGCTCTAATCATAATTGAGTTCCAATAAGTTTAAATTAATAACAATTTTATTATGCTCGTCACAATATACACCTTGTCATCCCATTGTGTATATCCAGTAAGTAACTTAGATGCTGTCATAGGATCCACAGTTTTTCTAATTCAGTTTGGGCTTTCCACATACAAATGTTGCCTTGTATCCCCTAATATCTTCCTATCCTAGAGTCCATAAACTTTCAAAAATCAATGTTCTCTTTTCCGGTCATGAGGGTATCTTATGGTAAATGCATGCACAATTTCTCTTATTCTGCCGTTCTTTCAAAAGCCGGAAATGGTAGAGGCAGAACCTATAGAATTTGAACTTTCCAGCATTCCTAAAACATTGCTAAAAGCTGAGATCCCTAACAAAAAACAGAGATTCCAAGTTCTGAAGGAGAAATTTTGTGCTCCTGAAAAGGGTCTAAATTAGCAATGTGAAAAGGGTTGAGGTTTATTTAAAAAAAAAAAAAAAACAAAAAGGGAGAATTTTAGCATGTCAAGTTAATTTTTCATTAGTCCAAAAGGAAACTTCTTTTTTTATTATGTTATGTTAGTCACCATACAGTACATCATTAGTTTTTTTTTATGTTATGTTAATCACCATACATTACATCATTAGTTTTTGATGTAGTGTTCCATGATTCATTGTTTGCATATAACACCCAGGGCTCCATGCAATACGTGCCCTCCTTACTACCCATCACTGGGAGGAAACTTCTTTTATTATAACATTCAGATGTTATGTTTGGCACATTTGTTATTTAGAAAATAATACCTATTATCATGTTATCTTTCTAGTTTAAAACATTCTTTACATGAGTATATTTAATAAGGGCTTTAATAATCAACTGAATTTTTAAAATCAACTGATTAAAAAAACAAAATCTAATAGAATTAAACACATAATACTATAGATGTATTTCCATCTGCAAATCTTTGAGCTCAACTAATTTTTTGTCAACTACAGTATGTCAGTGGACAGAAAATGTGCAAAATTTTGTCTGTTTACAAAGCCAACTAATCAGATAAATACTGAAATTTCAGTAAACTTTGGATAATTTGGCATATCAAAATTTGTCATTGTATAGAAATTATTTCTGCTTATATCTTAAATAACTATACATAGTTAAACAATTTATTGGTCCTGTCAAGCAAAATGTTCTCTTTCATAGCATTTAAAAATGTTAATAATGTTTATTGCATTTGTGAAAATGCCTCCAAGAAAATCACCATCCAACAAGGAAAGGTGACAGCTAGAATATGGAGTTTAAAAAATTAAAAAGAGTGAAATACTTAAAATTATATTTTTAAAGAGTCCAGATATATTAGGGGAAACTTATCCTGTTACACACAACCATTGCAAACAAATTTTTCAACTACAGAATCTGATTTTCATAGCATTTTTATATTTAATAGCTTCTTGTTTTCTGTTATTTCTTAGGAATTCGACCTAAGAAACTTGAGATGCTTCCTAACTTTGACAGCAAATTAAAGTTTAAACACTTCATTTACCCTTTCAAGATTCTCACTATGTTTCTGCCCATTTTTATTCACATATCATAAATTATGTTGACTTTATATTGCCATGCATTTGAACCGTATCATAGAAGAAAGAAATCCAAATGTAAGAAAACAGATGAACTAATCAAGCTCATAACCATTTTGTTTTATCTCCTACCTGCAATGAACTGCTTGTTTTTTCGAGGTGACCGTGGTTGACGTTGGTATAGGTCACTTGATCTATATAGGTCAATGGTCCCCATGCTTAACAGTACTGTCTTCTGTATAAAATCCACCACAGCCAACCCATTGCAGTTCCCAAATGCAACTCTGAGAGAAAAAAAATATGCAACTAGAATGTATCACAGCAATCATTACTATTTTTATCTTTGATTAAAAATAAGATAATTAGAAAGTAATGTCTTAGGGTTGGGGAGGTTAGATCATGATTGGTATAGTATCAGGAAGGATATGATGCCTTTACATAGGATAGGTTAACCTTGTATAGTAGCCATGACCACTGCAGTCATATTTCAGCATTAATTTTATTAGTAAGTAGTGATTACCCAATCTGCTCTTGAACTTGGCCTTATGTTTTTATAATAGAATCATATAAAATCTTTTTGCTATGCAATGGGGAAATACATCAAGAAATGGCACACTTTAATAGCCATAGATGGTTAGGTATGTAATTAGATGCCTTTTTTTTTGTCTGTGAAATAATTAGATGCCTTTTTAAAATAAAATTATAATTGTTAAGCTCCAAATTATGTCTCTTCTTAAACAGAGAGTATATATTTAACACAAAATTTTACATAAAATTAACTTTCTATACCTAAGGTTTTGACACCTTAGTAGATATAAAGAGATACAATTTTCATTCACAAAAATTAAAATTTTTCTCACTCTCTTGTTCTTTATTTTGTCCTACTTATTAAAAGACAAACACCATTTGATTAATTTGTCCTGAGAAATTAAAACAGCTCCACTGAGCAGGCATTTTGAAGATTTATTTATTTATTTGAGAGAGAGAGGACATGAGCAGGAGGGGCAGAGGGGAAGGAAGAGAGATCCCAACCAGACCACTCTCGGTGCATAGCCAGATGTGGGGCTTGATCTTACAACCCTGAGGTTATGACCTGAGCTGAAACCAAGAGTTGGTCACTTAACCAACTGTGCCATCCAGGTGTCCCTAAGCAGGCATGTTGGTCAGCCTAACCATTAGGCTTACACAAACTATTTTTTCTCAGTTTACAACATGCTTTCTAACTGAACAATTGTATATTTGTGCTTTTTGCTCCCTAAACCAAATAAGCACTAGTTGCATGACTGTTGTTTTGCTCATTTTATGTAAGTTCCATGTTGTTTTATTACTTAGATTGAATCTGATTAACAAATCATCATGAAAATCATCAGTTTACTCTCAGTCTAGTTCTTTCTACTCTATCACATAGCCTTCCTTATAAGTAAAAAGAAAAAAGTTCTACCATATTAGATGTTTTGCTATTTCACATAGAGTTCTACATCTTCAATAAGACAGACTTTGGAAACTAAAAAAAAGTATTGTTATAAAAGTCAGCAGATTACATCTCCATCATTTATAGGTGACTTGAAAAAAATTAACAAACTTTGCCAGGCCTTAGTTTCTTTACTTTATAAAAAAAATTATAATACTAGATTTATCTACTTCTCATGGCTTTTATGAACAACAAATCAGAAATTTGTTATTAAAGTACTTCGAAAAATTTCCATACATAAGTAGAATTGATCCCAATATTATAAGTAAATGCAATATTATACAAATTACATATCATAGCAAGTTTCTCTCTCTAAACTTGTACAAGTATGATAGAGTTCTCAAATGCAACACTGACAAGAAACAAAAATAGGAAATTAGAATGTATTACACTAACCAAAATGATTATTTTATCTTTAATTAAAAATAAGAATACTAGAGGGGTGCCTGGGTGGCTCGGTCGGTTGGGCCTCTGCTTTGGGCTCAGGTCATGTCCTTCTCAAACTTACTTCATATAGCATGATACCCTCTAGGTCCATCCATGTTGTCCCAAATAGCATAGGTATTCACCCCTTGTTGGATTGATCCCTTTGAAATTATGTAATGCCCTTTGTCTTTTATTACAATCTTTATTTTAAAGTTCATTTCTGATATAAGTATCGTGACACCAGCATTTTTTGTTTTGTTTTGTTTTACTTCAGTTTGTATCCTTCACCTTCAGCCTATGTGTGTTTTAAGTCTGAAGTGAGTCTCTTACAGGCAGCATATAGAAGGGTTTTGTTTTTATATCCATCCAATCATCCTATGTTTCTTGACTGAAGCATTTATTTGATTTACATTTAAGGTAATTATTGATAGGTATGTACTTATTACCATTTTGTTAATTGCTTTTATAGTTCATCTTTGTTCCTTTCTTCTTCTCTTGCTGTCTTTCTCTGTGAATGATGACCTTATTATGTTTATATTACTCTATTTTTTGTGTTTCTATTGTAGATTTTGCTTTGTGGTAACCATGACGTTTATGTATAACACCCCAAGTAAGTAGTAGTTGGTATTAAATTGCTGATTTATACTTGTACTCATCTCTCCACATTTTAATATATGTCATATTCTATATTTTCTTATTTTGTGTATCCCTTAACAAATTATTACAAATACATTTGATGTTACTACTTTGTGTTTTAACCTTTATACCAGCTTCGTAAGTGGTTGATCCACTACCCTTACTGTATATTTGCTTTTACCTGTGAGGTTTTTTCTTTCAAAATTTTTTACTTCTAGTTATGGCCCTTTCTTTTCTACTTAAAGACGTCCCTTTAACATTTCTTGTATGGCCAGTTCAGTGGTGATGAACTCCTTTAAGTTTTGTCTGGGAAATTCTTTATTTCTCCTTCAATTCTGAATGAAAACTTTGCTGGATAGAGTATTCTTGGTTGTATGTAGTTTTCCTTTCCACTCATTGAATATGTCATGCCACTATCTTCTGGCCTGCAATGTTTTTGCTGAAAAATCACCTCATAACCTTATGGGGGTTCCTTTGTACATAACTAGTTGCTTTTCTCTTGCTGCTTTTGGACACTACATCAAAAACTAATGATGATGGGCGCCTGGGTGGCTCAGTCGGTTAAGCGACTGCCTTCGGCTCAGGTCATGATCCTGGAGTCCCTGGATCGAGTCCCGCATCAGGCTCCCTGCTCAGCGGGGGGTCTGCTTCTCCCTCTGACCCTCCCCCCTCTCATGTGCTCTCTCTCATTCTCTCTCTCTGAAATAAATAAATAAAATCTTAAAAAAAAAAAATTAAAAAAAAAACAAAAAAAAACAAAAAAAAAAACTAATGATGTACTATATGCTGGCTAATTGAACATAAAAAAAAAAAAAAAACTCCATAGGAAGTTGCTACCAATTGGTGCAGTTGGCCTTGGAGATAAAAACTATTTTCTACCCTGTAAACCCTGTCTAAGATAATGTTAATAAATTTACCCAATTAGCTGTGCCTAAAAACAAAATTCTCTCTTTATCTTTAATTTTGACATTTTTATTATTATACGTCTTAGTGTAGACCTCTTTGGGTTCTTCTAGTTTGGGGTTCTCTGTGATATTTGGACATGAATATCTGTTTCCTTCCTCAGGTTGGGGAAGTTTTCAGCTATGATTTTTTCAATTAAATTTTCTGCCCTTTTCTCTCATTCTTCTTCTGGAGCCCTTATAATGTGAATATTAGTACTCTTGAAGTCAGAGAGGTCACTTAAACTATTCTCAATTTAAATTTTTTTTCTTTTCTTTTTTTTTTTTTAAAGATTTTATTTATTTGACAGAGAGAGACGCAGCGAGAGAGGGAACACAAGCAGGGGGAGCGGGAGAGGGAGAAGCAGGCTTCCCATGGAGCAGGGAGCCCGATGCGGGGCTCGATCCCAGGACCCTGGGATCATGACCTGAGCCGAAGGCAGACGCTTAACGACTGAGCCACCCAGGCGCCCCAAATTTCTTTTTTCTTTTTGATGTTCAGCTTGGGTGATTTCCAGTACCCTGTTTTCTAGATCATTGATTTGTACTTCTGCATCATCTTATCTGCTGTTGATTCCCTTGAGTATATTTTTCATTTCAGTTATTGTATTCTTCAGTTCTGATTGGTTCTTTTTAATATTTTCTATCTTTCTGTTGAAGTCCTCACTGTGTTCATCTGTTCTTTCCTCAAGTTTGGTTAGCATTTTTATGACCATAATTTTGAACTTTTTATTAGGTAGATTCCTTATCTCAGTTTCATTTAGTTCTTTCTCTGAGGTTTGTCTGTTCTTTCATTTAGAACATATTCCTCTCTCTCCTCATTCTGCTTGACTTTGTGTGTTTGTTTCTACATATTAGGTAGATCAGCTATATCTCCCAGTTGTGAAGGAGTGGCCTTAGGTAGATTTCCTGTGTGGCCCAGAAGTGCAATCCCACCTGTTCACCAGAACCAGGTGCTCCGGGGTGTCCCCTATGTGGGTTCTGTATTTCATTCTGTTGTGGCTGGGCTGCAGCTGCTTCAGGTGTACTGGTAGGTGGGCTGACCCTTGGCATAGCTGGCTGAGAGGCCTGGCTACAGCTTCTGTGAGTATGCTGTTGGGGGTGCTAGCCTCCCTTATGGTTGGCTGCAAGGTCTGGCCATGACTGTTGCAGCTGCATTGGTGGATGGGCCCACAGGGGAATGCCAGGATGTGATGAGTAATGCTAACAAGGTAGATGGAGAGTATCAGAAATGGTGTCTGCCAGTACCAGGCTAGCTAGGTAGAGGAATATGAAAAAAGTGCATCTATTCCTGAAGAAAGTTGCTACAGATCCTGACCCTCCAGATATCCTAAAATTAGTCAATAAATCTCCTTCAAGTAGGGCCCAGTTTCCTTTTAAACTGCTGCCCCTCTGTTGGGTTTTGGTGCAAATGAGTTTGTGCACAGGCTCTTTATGAGCAGAGTCTCATTTTCCTATAGCCTCGTGGCTCTCCCAGAGTTAAACCCTGCTGATTTTCAAAGTCAGATGTTATGGGGGCACATCTTCCCAGTGCAGATCCTCAGGGCAGAGGTGCCTAATGTGGTGCCTTAACCCCTACCTCCTCAGGGAGTACCCCTGCCTTTGATATCCTTGCCACTTGTGGGTTGCCATTCTGGGAATATAGGTCCTGACTAGTCTGCATCTCTATCCCTCCTTCCTGTCTCCGTGTGGCTTTTCCTTTATATTCTCAATTGTGTAATAAGAGTTATTCTTCTAGTCTTGTGGTTATTCTCAGAGAGAGTTGTCCTACATGTAATCATAATTTTGGTGTGTCCATGGAGAACTTAAACTCAGAATCTTTCTACTCTGCCATCTTGATTTTCTCCTCATCTATAAATTCTTTTTGTATTTGTTAGATAAAATCACTCTATTATTGGTTTACTTTATATTCAAGTAAATAATGTAATTATGTCCTCAAGTTATTATTTTATGGGTAGTAATGAAGCACTATCCTTTCTAGCCCTTGGATACTACACTATTTCATGTTTCTACATCCTAGATAAGATCCCATTAATTAAAAATTCTTCAATTATTCTATTTGAATATGTCATGTGTATCCTGCCCTGAGCCTAAAAGTTACATTTTATTTTAATTTTTAAAGTAAGCTCTACGCTCAATGTGGAGCTTGACCTCATGACCCTAAGATCAAGAGTCGTATGCTCTACTGACTGAATCAGCCAGGAGCCCCTAAAAGTTACATCTTCTGTGTATTAATACATTTAATCCTCTCAACATTTTATCTCATTTTACTGATATGGAAATTGAGCACAGAAATTTTAAGTAACTTTTCTAAGATTCAACAGCTAGAAAACAGAATTAAGATTTGAATCCCAAAGAATGTGACTCTAGCATTCAGGTTTTTTAGCTCTGCACTTGATTATCTCGGTAACTATAAAACCAGAGCTTCCACTAAGCCTAATCATCAAAACTTTATGGCTCTGTATCCTCTGGAAATTATGGGAGGAAGAAGAGTTCATAATAATAGAAGAACATAATTGCTTTTATCTTTGGAATAAAAGTAAAATATTCACATTTAATCTTCTCATTAGATTCCTTCAATTACTTTGATTTCTCACCCTGTTATTTCTCCACACATTTTGTTCTGTTACCTTGCTGCTTCTATCAATTTTGATATTTACACTTTCAAATGACTTTCAAGTCATTGGTCACATACCATAGGTCCAAGGTTTCCTAACCATTTCTAGTGTCTGATGATTCTCACCAACTCACATTCCCAAGTCCCTAAGGAAAGTATGTTTCAGAGGCACAAAACAAAGTTTTCTTTTTTTTTAAGTTTTTTTTTTAATTTTAAAAATTAAAGTATTTTTACTTAAACAATTTCAACAATAAATATAAGATGAAAGTCCCCTTAATTGGCCCACTGGATGCCAATCCCCCTTTCAAAAATGATTGTCATTAACAGTTATTATACCTTCTTGCCCTTTTCTCATGTTTTAACAAGCATATAATTATTCTATAACTTTCTTATTTTCACAAAAATACGTCAAAGACATATTTCCTTGTCTGTGTTCTTTAACTGTTGTATTGTATTCTAAGGTACAAAAGTAACATGTTTTTTAAAAGAGCATCTTCCTACTTATGGACATTTATATAGGTTCCAAATGTTTTGTTATTATACATAATAAAGAACATCCTTCTACAAACTGCATAAGTGAGTCTTCAGAAATTATAAAAATTTCACTAAGATTAGAATTTTAGCGTCAAAAGATATACTTAGTTTTATTTTAAAAGATAAAATGTATAAGAAAAGAATCCATTTCCTCATATTGTTAACAGAAAATATTAACAATCTTTAAAAATTCTCTCATATAACAGATAAAAATTGCTATTCTGTTGCCTCCAATTTTTTTACTTGTTACTAGTGAAGTTATAAATCCTTTCATATTTAGTGGCCATTTGTATTTCTTTTCTGAATTGCCTGTTTATATAGTTTGCTTATTTTGTAATTGGGTAATTTTTTTTCTTATCAATTTGTAGAAATATAAAAAACGTACTCTGGATGTTTATAGCACATTACAGGTAAACAATATTGCATAGTGTAATATCCTGTACTTTGATTTTTTTAACTTTATTAGATATTTTGGTAATTATTCTATGTAAATTCATAGGATATGAATTTTTAAAAATAACTCCACAATATTTATGTGTAATCTGATTTATTTACCTAGAATTTTGTTAATGGACAATAAGTTGCTTCTAGTCTTTTGCTATTAACAATACAACAATGAATATCCTTCATAAGTTACTTGCACTAAAATATGGAGTATAATTATCGGATAAATTTCTAGAAATAAAATTACTCAATTTGCAAAAATCTTATATTTTGCTTTTTTATTCAAGTGAAACATTCATAAATAAAAATGTACATAATTGTACACTTCAATGAATTATCACAAAGTGAACAATCCCACATAACCACAACTATGTCAAGAAATAGTATGTTACAAGCAGCTGCCTCATGCTTCTGCCAATTATTGCTACTCTTTCCTCTCCCCAAATCTGACTTTCTACCAGTTTTGCTTGTTTTTGATAGATGTTTGGCTTTTTTCATATATATTGTACATATAAATGTAGTTTTTCACTTTAATTGCTGTAGAATTCAAATGGATATGTTACAATTTATTTATTCAATCTACTCTGATGGATATATTTTATTGTAGTTTGGGGATATTACAAATATAATATTGCCATCACAAATAATGCTACTGTCTTTTGAAACATATGTGCTTGCCTTTCATTGGGTATATACCCAGAAATGAAACTTTTGGGTTGTAGGGTGTGCCAACCTATGTATGCTAAAATGGAGTAAATAATGCTACCAATTTTATAAAGTAGATTCAACAATTTACCCTCTTAACAACAATGTATGAGAGTTCCTGCTACCCAGTATCTTTGCAAACCCTACCAACATTACTAATGGGGTTGTGTATCTTCTTATATATATATGAAAATATGTGTTATTTATATATCTTTCTTTGCAACATACTCAAATTTCTTCTGCGTTTTTTCTGTTATTTGTGATTTCCTTATTGATGATACATGAGACTTTTTTTACACTCTGCATATGAATAAGTCCATTGTCAGATATATTTAATCCAAATATCTCTTCCTTGTCCTGCTATTTCACCCTCTTAATGATGCCCTTTTTTCCAAGAAGTTCTTAATGTTTTTCTTTATGTTTAATACTTTTTGAGTATTGTTGAAAAATATTTTCTTAACACAAGTGTAATGAAGATATTCTCCTATAATACCTTTTGAATCTTTGTGTGTAGTAGGAAAGAAGAGTCAAATTTCAGTTTTCTATATAATCTTTCAATTGACTTTGTAGTATTTATTGGGGGGGGAAAACCTGTCATTTCCTCTATTGCTCTGCAGAACCAATTTGGCTATAAATGCCTGGATCTCTTTCTGCCCTCTTTCTTCTGTGCATTGGTCTTTTTGTCTATCTCTCCTATGCCAATAGAAACACTGTCATAACCAATCTGTCTTTATTAATAAGTCTTGTTTTCCAATAGAGCAAGTCTTCTATTCTGTTTTTTTTAGTACTGTCATAGCTAACTATGGTCCTTTGCATTTCTCTATAAATTTTAGAACCAGTTTTAAACTTCCAGGGAAAAAAACATGCTGAAATTTATCTTGGCATTGTGGTAATTCTATAGATCATTTTGTGAAAACCTGACATCTTTGTGCTATTACTGAATTTTACATTCCATGATTTAGGTTCTTTAATTTCTCTTAAGTTTTATAGTTTTCTGTGTAGAGGTCTTGATTATCTTTTATTAGGTATAGTCCTAGATTTGTTATTATTTTTATTTTATTATAAATGGAATCTTTATACAATTTTAGTTTCTATTTTTTCAGTATATGGAAATGTATTTTTACATTGACTTCGTATTCAGCAATCTTGCTAAAATCTATTAGTAATTCTAATAATTTATCTGTAAAGTATTTAAATGTTGTAATACATAAACATTTCTTTCCATTTCCTTTTTTTCTAATCTATATAACTTTGATTTATTTTCCTTTCTGTATTGCTCTGGCTAGGACTTACAGTACAATGTGAATAGAGGTGGTGACAGCAGTCATCCTAGTCCTGTTTTTATCTCAGAGGTTTGTAAACCTTTCAATATTTTACTGTAAAGTATGAATGATATTTCCTGCCATGTATCAGATTAATGAAATTTCCTTCTTGGTTTACCAGATGATTTTGCTTTTTGCAACTCATGGCTTACTTACATGGTTTTCTATTTTATCCTTTAATGTGATGAATTACATGAATTCATTTCAAATGTTAAACAAGCCTTGCATTCCTGGCATAAACAAAACCTGGTTATAGTATGTAATTATTTTATTGCTAGATTTATTTATATTTTGGCTGGGATTTTTACACCTATATTCATGTTGCACTTTTAGTAATGGTATTTTCAAATTTTGGCATCGGATTATGCTGGCCCATAAAGAGATGAATATGGGTTTTTCTTTCTCAATTCTCAGAAAGTTTTTGTGTAATATTGGTATTACTTATTTCTTAAAATTTTGCTGGGATTTATATAAGTAGCCACTTGAGCTGGAGTTTTTTGGCAGTTCAAACTGTCCATGAGAAAGGTGTCCAGGCTGTCTTTCTCATACAAGTGTAAGTTCTTTAGAGGTTCTATAGTGACTGTCACTGCCACAGTTACTTTACATGGAAAATATGCTCTCTGACTTATTCTAAACAACCGTCAGCTTCTGAACCTGGTGATATACTTTCCTAGCCTCTTAATTTTGTCATTCCTTGCCTTTATAGGTCAATCTTTTGAGTACAGAACCCTGAAAATGGCTTGAAGTCAGTCATCGGCCATAACTACTTGGGCTATATTCTTGCAAACATATATTCTTGCCATATCAAATAATGGGATTATTGACTGTCCCACACTTCCATCCTCTCTCCTCCATTCATTAAAGGGCTGTTTCTTCCAGTTTCCCTACCAAACAAGTTTTCAATCAAAAACAAGTTCCCCTTATGTATATTCACATAGAACCTCCACAGTGTAAAAACTCCAGGAACACAAGATTTTTTTAGGTAGTCTCCCTTTCAAATGGCTTCAAAGAGCTCTTGGAGCTCATCAGACTTAGCTTAGGGGAAGACTGGAATGTATAGGAGTAGATCCAAATATATTTTTTAAAATGTATTATTTGATAAAAGATGATTCTAAATTTTGAGGGAAAAGATGAAGTATACAGGAGGTGGTGTTGGCTACAACTGTTAATCATCTGGAAAAAAGTTTAATCCCTATTTCATACCTTATATGTAAATAAATGATAGAAGAAATACTTAAATATGTTAAAAATAAATATGTTAAAAATAAATATATTAAAAGAGAATATAGTAAGTGAGGAAAGCTTTTTTTTTGTATGACACAAAATCCAGAGCCATAAAAAATAGAATTACTTTAAAATTTTTTTAAATTTATGCATGGAAAAAACCATCCTAAACAACCTCATAAACAAAAGCAGGGAAAATACTGGCAAGTTACATCACATAGAAAACTAACTTTCCTACTTTGTAAATAGTTTTCACAAATCTATAAGAGAAATACTAACAACTCTGCAGAAAAATGGACAAAGAATATAAACAGAAATGTCATAGTACAAGAAAATATGTTCGATTTCACTTAAGATACAAGAAAAGTCTACTTATATACTTCTTAACAAAATGACAGGGATTAAAAGTTTGTTTATACACTGTTGTTAAAAAGGTAATGGAATGATCCCAGGGTTCTGGGATTGAGCCCCCGAATAGGGCTTCTTGCTCAGCAGGGAGCCTGCTTTTCCCTTTCCCTCTCTCTCTGCTTGCAGTTCCCTCTGCCTGTGTTCTTTCTCCTGTCAAATAAATAAATAAAATCTTAAAGAAAAGAAAAGAAAAGAAAAGCTGCCTTGCCTTTCTTTAAAAAAAAAAAAGGTAATGGAAGATCAGGCATTCTTAAAACAGTGGGAGTATAATTTGGCACAACTTCTATGGAGGGCTACAATCTAGAAATAAGGATTAATTAGAATTAAATTAGCTTTTAAAAGGAATACTATCCAACTTTCAAAGAATGTCTGATTGGACTATGTTGTTCTAAGCTTTCTATTTCCTCTTAGTTTAGCCTGTTAGAGGAAATGTGAATACTTTTTGGAAGATGATAACATCACTTAGATCCCAAAATTATCTTTATAATATTTATTTATTTATAGGTATATAAATAAATATATGATGTTATATAAATTCATATAATGTTCTATAAAAAAACTAGAAACAAAACCAGAAAGCAAATCTGGGATACATGAAGGTAATATGATCAAAATCCAAGACAAATAATAAATTAGATACCACATAGGGAGTTATCAAACACATATTTAAAGGAACTATATTCAACATGTTCAAGGAAATGAAGGACAAGAATGATAATTTAGGAAGATAAAAGAAGCTTTAAAAAGAATCAAATGAAAGACACAGAACTGAAAAATAACTAAAACTGAACTCCATGGGTAGATCTACCAAAGATTAGAAACAGTTGGAGAATTAGTGAACTCTAAAAGACAAGTCAGAAGAAAATATCCAAGTTGAAACATAGGGAGGAAAAGGATAGAAGAGAAACCAGAAAGTATGTGTAATAACATCCCAACAACCTCTTAACATTAAAAGTGGGAATATTATCACAAGTTTGACTTTAAGCAAGAATAAATAATCATAGGTTTTATGTACATTATTATTTTTCTTATACCATTTTCAATCAAGTAAAAATCTAGGTAAGGGCTTCTTCCCATTTTTAGGACTTAGGTATTTTAAAAGAAACATCTAAGTATATCAAATATATTAAAAAGTACAAATTAGGGTGTTTAACTACTTACATTCCATATGCTGAGTTTACAGCAAGACTAGTAATCTGTTGGGGAGGCTCACCATCCACCCACACCAACTGAATAACAAGCTCTGCTTGATACCCTGGAGGCATCCGCACTGGTCGTGTCTTAACACTAAAAAAAGAGAAAAAAGTAGTTCTACCACATATAGTTTAAATAAGTGTGCTTATGCTTATCTTCAGAATTTACATAGAATCTTCCTACAGAAATATACAATACCAGGCACTGAGGGCAGTACATAGGTGGACAGCATCTTCTAGTTTTCTTAAAATAGACCAAACCACTTAAGATTGCTTAGTTTTTTCTTTAAGTAGCTTTTCAGTCATTCAAGTCCACAACTTCAAATGGCCTTCATCACTTCCTTTTTTTTATTTTTGAGGATAGTATTTTAAATTATTTTTATTATTTATTTTCTTACATAATATTTGTTACATATATGTAAGTTATAATGCATGACAATAAAAAAAAAGACTATTAATCTACCACCCAACTTTAAGAGCTCAACAATGTCCAAGCAGGGGCGCCTTGGTGGCTCAGTCAGTTAAGTGTCCAGTTCCTAATTTTGGCTCAGGTCATGATCCCAGGGTCATAGGATTGAGGCCCACATCAGACTCCATGCTCAGTAGGGAGTCTGCTTGAGATTCTCTCCCTCTGCCCCTCCCTCCTGCCCACTATCTCTCTAAAATAAATAAATAAATAAATAAATCTTTAAGAAAAGTTGTTCAACGTGTCCAAAACCTGAATTCCTGCTCATCCCTCTAAATTTGATTGACCTGCAGCCTTATCTATTCCAGTTAGTAACAACTTGTATCTTTCCAGTTGTTCAATTAAAAAACGTTAAAGTCATACTACTGTCCTTCTCTTGTACCTTACATCCACTCAATCATCAAATGCTGTTTGTGCCACCTTCAAAATATATCCAGAATCTGAGCACCTTTTAAAATGGATTTATTTAAATTCACTTAAATTAACATATACTGTATTATTAGTTTCAGAGGTAGAATTTAGTGATTCATCAGTTGCATACAACACCCAGGGCTCATTACTTCAAGTCTGCTCCTTAATGCCCATCATCCAGTTACCCAATCCCCCCACCCACCTCCTCTCCAGCAACCTTCAGTTTATTTCCTATAGTTAAGAGTCTCTTATGGTTTGCCTCCCTCTCTGTTTTTGTCTTATTTTCTTTTTCCTTCCGTTCCCCTATGTTAATCTGTTTTGTTTCTTAAATTCTACATATGGGTGAAATCATATGGCATTTGTCTTTCTCTGACTTATTTTGCTTAGCATAATACTCTCTAGTTCTATCCATGTTGTTGCAAATGGCAAGCTTTCATTCTTTTTGATGGCTGAATAATATTCCATTATATATATATACCACATCCTTATCTAGCCAACAGTTGATGGAATATGGGTTCTTTCCACATTTAAATTTGAATTTCAGATAAACAGTAAACATTTTTTAGTATCAGTATATCTTAGATACTACATGCGACACACTTACAGTAAAAAACAAAAACAAAAACCTATTTATTGTTTATTTGAAATTCAGATTTAAATGGGTATCCTGTATTTTTATTTGCTGAATCTGTCAGCCTTTAACATCATCTCTAGTTGGTGCAATAGCCTCTTTACTGGTCTCCTGGCTTCTCCCTTCCCTTGCATCTCAAAATCCATCTTCAACAAAGCCACAAAAGTGATCAATTTAAAATTTAAGTCTGATCATGTCTCCTTTCTATTCAAAACATTATAATGAGGTCCCATTTAATTAGGAATAAAAGCCAAGGCCCTTACAATGGCCTATATTGGCTATTACTCATCTGACTTCATCTCCTACTATCCTCCCCACTACGCCCCACCTTGCTCCTGTTCTCCCACTTACACTGACATCCTTATATGTGGGGCACTTAATTTTTTTTAATTTAATTTAGTTTAAATTAATTAACATATAGTATATTTAGTTTCAGAGGTAGAGTTCAGTGATTCATCAGTTGTAAATAACACACAGTGCTCATTACATCATGTCCCCTCCTTAATGCCCATTACCCAATTACCCTCCCTCCACCCCATCCCCTCCACCAACCCTCAGTTGGTTTCCTATGGTTAAGAGTCTCTTATGGTTGGGGCGCCTGGGTGGCTCAGTCATTAAGCGTCTGCCTTCAGCTCAGGTCATGATCCCAGGGTCCTGGGATCGAGCCCCGCATCGGGCTCCCTGCTCCGCGGGAAGCCTGCTTCTCCCTCTCCCACTCCCCTTGCTTGTGTTCCCTCTCTCACTTTGTCTCTCTCTGTCAAATAAATAAAATCTTTAAAAAAAAAAAAAGTCTCTTATGCTTTGTCCCCCTCTCTGATTTTGTCTTACTTTATTTTTCCTCCCTTCCTCTATGCTCTTCTGTTTTGTTTCTTAAATTCTACATATGAATGAAATCATATAATTGTATTTCTCTGATTGATTTATTTCACTTAGCATAAGACCCTCTAGGTCCATTCACATCATTGCAAATGGCAGGATTTCATTTTTTTTGATGGCTGGGTAATATTCCTTTGTGTGTGTGTGTGTGTGTGTACTGTATACACACACACACACACACACACCCCACACCTTCTTTATCCATTCATCTGTCAATGGATATCTGGGCTCTTTCCATAGTTTGGCTATTGTGGACATTGCTGCTATAAACACTGGGGTGCACGTGCCCCTTCAAATTACTACATCTTCAGGGTAAATACCCAGTAGTGCAATTGCTGGGTCATAGAGTAGCTCTATTTTCAACTTTTTGAGGAACCTCCATACTGTTTTCTACAGTGGCTGTACCAGCCTGCATTCCTACCAACAGTGTAGGAGGGTTCCCCTTTCTCCGCATTCTCGCCAACATTTGTTGTCTCCTGACTTGTTCATTTTAGCCATTCTGACTGGTGGTATCTCATTGTGATTTTGATTTGTATTTCCCTGATGCTGAGTGATGTGGAGCCTTTTTTCATGTGTCTGTTGGCCTTTTAAATATCTTCTTTGGAGAAGCGTCTGTTCATGTCTTCTGCCCATTTCTTGACTGGATTATTTGTTCTTTGGGTGTTGAGTTTGATAAGTTCTTTATAGATTTTGGGTACTAACCCTTTATCTGATAAAACATTTGCAAATATCTTCTCCCATTCTTTTGGTTGTCTTTTGGTTTTGTTGACTGTTTCCTTTGCTGTGCAAAAGCTTTTTATCTTGATGAAGTCCCAATAGTTCATTTTTGCCTTTGTTTCCCTTGCCTTTGGAGATGTGTCTAGCAAGAAGTTGCTGTGGCCGAGGTCGAAGTGGTTGTTGCCTGTGTTCTCTAGGATTTTGATGGATTCCTGTCTTACATTTAGGTCTTTCATCCATTTTGAGTCTATTTTTGTATATGGTGTAAGAGAATGGTCCAGTTTCATTCTTCTGCATGTGGCTGTCCAACCTTCCCAATACCATTTATTAAAGAGACTGTCTTTTTTCCATTGGATATTCTTTCCTGCTTTGTCAAAGATTAGTTGGCCATTGAGTTGAGGGTCCATTTCTGGGTTCCCTATTCTGTTCCATTGATCTATGTGTCTGTTTTTGTGCCAGTACCATACTGTCTTGATGATTACAGCTTTGTAATAGAGCTTGAAGTCTGGAATTGTGATGCCACCAACTTTGGTTTTCCTTTTCAACAATCCTTTGGCTATTCGGGGTCTTTTCTGGTTCCATACAAATTTTAGGATTATTTGTTCCAGCTCTGTGAAAAATGTTGATGGTATTTTGATAGGGATTGCATTGAATATAGATTGCTCTGGGAAACATGACATTTTAATAATATTTGTTTTTCCAGTCCATCAGCATGGAACGTTATATGTGAGGCACTTTAAAGCATTTGCTCTAGCTGTTCCTTCTGCCTGGAATGCTCTTCTACCAGATACATTTCAGCTAACTCCCTCGTCACTTTTTGTTTAAATCTCACCTTCTTCATAGCATTAGTTAAAAAGAAGAAAGAAATATTATTTTTGCAATATCCTAGCAATCATGAGAGAAATCCTTTTTTTTCTAACCAGGTATTCTTGTAGTAGATAGTAAATGTGGTTTTCTTTTTGATTCCAAGAAAACTGAAGAAATTCCCTAAACATACTTTTTCAATTGGGAGATACCAAGCAAGTGGCCAAGTTTCTGCCCTGCCATACATGTTCCCATTCTATTAAAACCATGTTTTTAGGATCCTTCTGGAAAGAAAATCTATGAATTTGTAATGAAGGATAAAAATCTTGTGCCACCTTCGTGGATATTCAAAGAAAGACCACAGTACCCCTTGGTAGAGTGTAGGTCAATTGACAGCAACTTAATAAAAGAGAAGAACAATTTTATTTGACACAGTTTCAAAGTATTATATGACTAATATGTAAAATTGTTTCAAAATTTGGTAGCATCTCTTACTTGAGGCATGGGATACTGTCCTTTGTGCCTCCTTCACTAGCCACAGTGTTAGTGCTTCCGGAAAGACTCCTTGAAGAAGGAAGCTGGGATGAGAGATCTGGAAATGGAGGACTTGTTTCTGGTTCTGGGGTAATAATATCTTCAATATCATACTGAAGTCGTACCTCTAATGACTTAAAAAAAAAATCAAGTTTTAATTTAATCTAAGTCATAATAATAAGTAATCACATTAAAATTTCTGATAACTTTTTGGTAATTATTACTTTTTCATATTAATACGTTCATTTTAATTTATAGTAAAGTTGAAATATTCCAGATTGATTTAAATAGTGAAATACATGGAACATTCACTGGCATTCACAAAAAATGTAAAATATTTCTTAATTCTTCAGATTTATAAGAAAAATACCTACTAGTTGAGATAAAGTTTTTATATACTAAATACTCCTTTAAAGGTATAAATTACAACTCCATATATAATGAAATAAGAAATTGGTCATGGTTATTCCAGTGAAAGATAATAAATTGGATGTGTTTACATACACATACATAACAAATTATTATTTGTACAAGTTTTTTAGTTTAAAAAAAATTCTACTTTGAATTTGAGTTTAGTAAAGGTTTTCCAAAATAAATTCTAATTTTTGTTTCATTAGCTTGGCTCAATTTCATTAGCTTGGTTAGAATTGCTTAATTGAAAAACATATGATAAACTGTATTGGAATAAAAAGATGACCCAAACCTTTTTTTAATCTAAAAATGTTTACAAATTAAGTACTTGATGACTGCATTCAATGCTTTAATTAAAATTGATTTTATAACAAACATTTGCTTTACAATGTAAAAATCAGCATTTTTAGAAATTCAATTAATTAACATATAGTATATTATAGTTTCAGAGGTAGAGTTCAGTGATTCATCAGTCTTATATAACACCCAGAGTTCATTATATCACATGCCCTCCTTAATGTCCATCACCTATTTTCCCCATACCCCCAGCCCTTCCCCTCCTTATGCAAACCTGTTTGTTTCCTATGGTTAAGAGTCTCTTATGGTTTGTCTCTGATTTCATCTTGTTTTATTTTTCCCTCCCTTCCCCTATGCTCTTCTGTTTGTTTCTTAAATTCCACATATGAGTGAAATCATATGATTAAAAAAATCAGCATTTTTGAAGCTGAAAACAAATGTCATTATGGGGTAGTAATATAGCAATATTACCAAATTACTGTCATAATTTTATTAAAAACTAAAAAAATCTATAGTGACTGTAACAATTAGCAGTTATTGAGTGCTAACTATACCTAGACACAATGTTAATGATTTTATATAATCCTCATAAGAACCCTATGAAATTGGCATTATCATTTGTAATTTATTATTACTTTCCATTTTTCCATTTTATTTACACAGAAAATTATATGAGTGTATGAAACTTGGTCTTACCCAGACTCTACTACTGACTACTGGAGCCTTGTGACTTGCTCAGAGTCATGTAGCTATTTACTGGTAAAGCCAGAATTAAAATATAGGCTTATCTGACCCCAAAGATTGGATGGGATTTTAACTCATATACTTTAACAGGGCAGTACTTAAATTTGCTGTTGAGGTAAAAACAGTTTTAGACAGGCCTTTAGTAGATAATCTTTATTTTCTGATAAAATGGTAAAATGGACTCAGTAGGGTAGGCCAATTATCTATAGATGCTTTAATTTTTATTTAATTTATCCTATGAGACCATAACTGAATAATTAAATTACTTGATTAGTTTAAAATTTAGATAAGGTACCCCATAATTATTTCCATCCTAAAAATGTTGCTATCTAGAAAATTATTAAAAATAATCTTATTGTAGTTGAGAAATGATCACTTGTGGCAATTGACAAGAAAAAAATTTAATAAAGATATACAACAAAGCCTTCATTAATTTGACATTATACATAAAGCAATGACTGTATAAATTCTATATACACATAATCCATTCTATTTAATAATACAAAGTTTTGGTAGAGAAATGTTTTTTTCATTTTAAGCCAAACTATTTTTCAATATGTTATACTAGGTAACAAGAATAATTCAAAATCCTATGAATTGGATTACTGGCCAAATACAGTAGTCTTGAAGGCTTAAAACCATACCAAACCCTAGGCAAAATCTATGGTAATTGCTTTCTTTTAATAGCTTTAGGTGTAAGCATTAAATTTTAAAAAAACTTACCACTATTTCTGTTGTTATTTCATGTCTGCTGAATTTATAAATTATGACATATGCAGAAACTCCTGATACACAGAATATTCTGCTCTCTGGACACCAGTAAATCATCTGAATGGCATATGGATCTTCCTCTATAATTTCACATGTTGGTTTTCCTTCTCCTACCTTCTGTTTTTCAAACACTTTTGAAGTTTTTAGCTTGTACAGCATCTGCAGAGTTACTATAAGATATTGAAACATAGTTATCTTCTAATTTGAACTTAATTCTTAGATATCATTGAAGCTTTTTCAATATATTTGTTAAAGCACTAAAATAAAACCCAAGTAGACAAAATAAATTACATGTTAACTAGGAAGCATTCAGTGTCATATACTCTTATCATTACAGTTTAGCTGGATGGAGATTCCAGAGAAAAATAAACATTTATTGCACATATACTATATACCAAAGAATTTGTAGGTCCTTTGTATGCATTGTCTCATGTAATCCTCAGAAAAGTCCCATGAAGTGAGTATTTTTATCCTCATTTATTGATGAAAACACTGTGGCTCAGAAAGGTTACAATGGAAATACTGAACCTAATTCTCTCTACAGTTTTCCCCTTTGATTGCTACATGAGAGATTGAAGCTATTCTTAGAGAGTTTACTCTTCTCAACAAATTTCTAGACAATCCTTAAGATGAGAAACATTTGTAATTTACTAGCTAGTAATATTGAGAGTCCAATAATCTGTAGTTATTTTAGAAAGAATCTTTTCCAAGTGGCTCTGTATTAGAAAAGGATCAGTTATAATTTTTAAAAACTCTGGGGATGGTGAATTGTTTTCAGGAATATTTATTTGGGGGAATATTTTTTCCCTTATAGACCCCGATGATAACTCTCCTATAAAAAAGTTCTGATTCTATAAAAGATCCTTAAGAGAATTTCTAAAAATCTGGGAATTGCTGTCAAAAATGCATAATCTGAAGCTAATCATGAGAAACGTCAGTCAAACCCAAATTGAAGATTCTACAAAAATAATTGGCCCAAGTCCTCAAAAATATCAATTTCATGAAATAAAGACTCATAAACAATTCCAAATTGAGGAAAACTCAAAAGATGATAAATGCAATAAATAATCCTCAAATTTCTTTTATTATAAAAGATATTATTGGGACAATTGGTGAAAACTAAGTAAGACGTGGAGGTTAGATAATAGTATTGCATCAGTATTAATCTCCTGATTTTGATAACTATAATTTGACTATGTAAAAGAATGTCTTGTTTGTAGGAAATATACAATGAAGTATTTTTAGGGCTGTAATGTAAGAAGAGATCACTGCAACTCACAAATGGTTACAAAAGCTATACATATATGTGAACATATGGAGAAGAGGGAGAGGGAGGAAGGTGGAAGAACAAATGTAGTATACACTGACATTTGGGGAACCTGGCTAAAAGCTATAGAACACTTCATGGTATTTTTTTGCAATTATTCTCTAAGTCTAAAATTATGTCAAACCGAAACATTTCGAAAATGGGTAAGGCATTAATTATACTAGGTGCTATAGCCTGCCTTCTAGGTCAGATGGGGTATCACTCCCATGATTATTTTATGTGACAGTAACAATGGTAAAAGGATATTGCAGACATAATTAAGGCCCCTAATTAGTTGACTTGGAGTTAGTCAACAGAGGTTATCCTTAATTGGGCTGACATAATCATAATTAAAAGAGGAACTGGTGCCCTCCCTGAGGTTAGAATGACACTCCCTTACCAGGCTTGAAGAAACAAGTTGCCATGAGTTATAATGCTACAAGAAAATTCTGCCAACTACCTGAGATTGAATGAGGACACTAAATCTCAAATGAAACAGCAGCCCTAGCCAAAACCTTGACTGCAGTCTCAGGCAACCCTAAGCAAAGAACCCAGCTAAACTGTACCCAAATTACTGACACACAGAAACTGTGAGATAATATATAAGTACTGTTTTAAGCTGCTCAGTTGTGGTAATTTATTACTCAGCAAAGAAAACAAATACACATAAATAACAAACTCAGTTATTCAAATTCAGTAAAACCTTACTTCTGTACTGGACAGTATTCCTCAAAATTGGCAGACTAAGTGATATTTCTTCAATGACATCCACTAAATTGGAAATGCGTCCTTATAATTAGTTACAGTAAAAATGTTAAACATGTTGCAAACCTTAATCATTAGAATGTTAAAGTGTCTTCCAACATTTTAGAAGCTAAGGAGTGACTTTGAGGTGGTGTGAAAGGAACAATAATGTCACTATAAAATTGTGTTCTTGGAACAAAGTCAGATTTACAAGAAAAAGTTCATCCAAAGAAAATCTTTTGTCCTTTGGAATTTCTCCCTGAGCCATTGTTCTCTATTGTGTGAGTTCAAAAAGGTGCCTCAAAATTCATGGTTTTACATATTTTAATCATTTTCTCTTGCTGATGGTTCACTCCACTGCTGAAAGAGTCTAGCTTACAGGCTAAGAGTATCACCAATATTCAACCTTCTTCCCTTTGCTTTTGTGTTTATCATGGTCTTCCTCAGAAGCTGTTTACCTCTACAACTTCAACTATCACTTTTATGCTGCTTCTATATGACTGTCCATTTTTGACTGTTTTTCCTACCTGCTAGACACTTGGATTTTGTGGTGTGATTACAAAATTCAAACCTCTAGCACTCTCTTGTATTCCTCATTTCCAAAAGAGTTACCCATATCTTGCTGGTTACCCATCCTCAGAAACTGAGTCATTGCTCACTTACTATTGTCCTCCTATTCCTGACTACTAAAATCTTAACTATCTTCTAAAACTCACATTAAATATTACCGCATCAAAATACCCTTTCTGGATCTACCTGGTTCAAACAAATCTCAAATTTCTGGTAACAAACAGAATTTGAGTTATATTACATTTAGATTTCTTATTATACTGTTTGCCTTCTATTCATATATGTGCATTTCTTTATCTGATTTAGTAAATATAAGTTTTATGAAGGGTATATATGGATATAATCAAGTCTGAAATATCTTTGCATGCCCTTCAACACTGAAAAGACTACCTTATTCCTTAAATTATATAATTTTCAAACATCTTAAAAGAATTTTACATTTATCAAATCATTTCTTTTGATTCATACAAGGCTTGGTAGACAAGTAGAAAAGTGGACTAGTGAGATTAAAAAAAAAAAAAACTTCTCCAGGACAAGAGCTAGAGGTAAAGGAAATTCCTTCAACTGACTTAATCTGACAAAGTTTGGTACTTTTTTCAACATACCTTACTTTTTGTAAATATAATGGGTTACTGATAGTGAATTCAGTCCAGTTTATATTATAAAGGAAAAGTATAGTAGAGATAGTACTTTAAACTTATTTAACATAGGAAATGGATTTTTATAACATAGCCATATATGCATGCTAAAAATGTATCTGAAATATTAGTTGTCCAAACTAAAAAGTGGTGATGCCTCTGAATAAATATTAACCAAGTATTTTCTGTTATACAAGAGACTTAAAACTTACTTGCAGAAGCATCCCAAAATTTTATTGATCCGTCTGCATGACTAGATAAAAAATACATTAGCATTAATTACAGTAAATTTAAAAAATCATAATCATTCTAAATGTATAAAAACTTGAGTTATTGCTAAAATTTGATTCAAAACCCCATTCTAATGAGAACTCATATATGCTAAACCATTTCCAAGCTCATGGTAGTGGTTTACTTTTTAAACAATGCACTAAAATCTAGATTTAAAAAAGAACAATAGATTTTACTGTAAGAAGATTTTATGTTGAATAGAGAACAATGAAAACTGGCTTGAATGAGCAATATATTTTTATATAAAATTGTTTACTCTCAATAAAAAATACCTGACTTAATTTGGTTACATTAAAATAATTTTGAAGTCAATATCATAGTGAAATTAAAGTTAAGCTTCAAAATATAAAAAGCAAATCCTTAAAGCTATCTAGAGTTGTATCATTATTTGGCAATAACATAATGGTAATTCTATAATATCTAATCTAGAAATAAAAAGGATAGAATAATTCCAACATTTTATTAGTTCAGCTTTAACCTGACACCAAAACCAAAAAAGAAAATTACAAAACCTTATTCCTCAAGCACAGGTATAAACATTGTCAATAAAATATTAGCAAATCAAATAAAAAACATAGAAAGGATAATAAATCATGACTAAGTTGCAGTTCATCCTAGGAATGCAAGAGTAGTTAAACATTAAAAAAATCAATCACCATATTGTTATTCATCATACTGACAGATTAAAGAACAAAAACCATATGATCATTCTCAATAAAAACAAAAAAAAGCATTTGTTTCTACCTTTTGGCTATTGTGAATAATGCTTCTATGAGCATTCATGTACAAGTTTTGTATATACCTAAAAGTGGAAGTGCTTGGTTATATGATAATTGTTTAGCTTTTTGAGAAATTGTCAAACCATTTTCCTTATCAGCCTCACCATTTTACATTCCCACTAGCAATGTATGTAGTTCTAACTGATCTATATCCTTGTCAACACTTGTTATTTTCCTCTTTAAAAAAAATTTTAGCCATCCTAGTGGGTATGAAGTGGTACACATAACTGTGGCTTTGATTTTCACTTCCCCAATGACTAATGATGTTAAGCATATTTTCATGCGCTTGTTACCCATTTTGTAGACTTTTTTGAAAAAGTCTACACAAGTTCTTTGCTCACTTAAAAAAGTGTTTGTCTTTCTATTGTTGAGGTCTAAGAATTATTTATATATTGTGAATACTAAACCCTATCAGATATGATTTGAAAATTTTTTCCAACTCAGTGTTGTCTTCACCTGATGATGAAGACCATTTTATCTATTTTTTCTTTTGTTATTTATGCTTTTGGTATAATATCTAAGAAACTTTTGCCATAATCAAGGTCATGAAAGATTACCCCTTTGTTTTCTCTTTGAACTTTATAGCTTTAGCCATTAATTCAAATCTTTCATCATATTTCAGTTAATTTTTGCATATGGCATGATGTAGGAGTCTAACTTTATTTTTTTGTTTTGTTTTTACTTAAATTCTAGTTAGTTAACATAGAGTGTAATATTAGTTTCAGAAGATTTTAGTGATTCATCACTTACATATAAAACCCAGTGCCCTCCTTAGTACTTATCACCCATCAAGCCCATTCCCCCCCCACAACCTTCCCTCCAGCAACTCTCAGTTTGTTCTCTATATTAAGAGTCTCTCTTATGGTTTGCCTCCCTCTCATTTTTTCCCCTCCCCCTATGTTCATCTGTTTTGTTTCTTAAATTCTACATATGAGTGAAATCATACGGTATTTGTCTTTTTCTGACTTATTTCACTTAGCATAATACACTCTTGCTCCATCGACATCAATGCAAATGGCAAGATTTCATTCTTTTTTATGGCTGAGTAATATTCCATGATATATATATATATATACACACCACATCTTCTTTATCCATTCATCAGTCAATGGACATTTGGGCTCTTTTCATAATTTGGCTATTGTTGATAATGCTGGTATAAACCTCGGGGTGCATGTATCCCTATAAATCAGTATTTTGGTATCCTTTGGGTAAATAGTGCAATTGCTGAGTCTTAGGGTAGTTCTATTTTTAACTTTTTGAGGAACCTCCATACTGTCTTCCACAGTGGCTGCACCAGTTTTCATTCCCACCAACAGTGTAAGAGCAATTCCCTATTGTTGCATCCTCACCAACATCTGATGTTTCCTGTGTTAATTTTAACCATCTGAAAGATGTGAGGTGGTACCTCATTGTGGTTTTGATTTGTATTTTCCTGATGAGGAGTGATGTTGAGCATCTTTTCATGTGTCTGTTAGCCATCTGGATGTCTTCTTTGGAAAAATGTCTGTTCATGTCTTCTATTTCTTAACTGGATCATTTGGTTTTTTTGGGTGTTGAGTGTGATAACTTTACAGATTTGGGGGAGGGTCTAGCTTTATTCTTTTGTATGTGGATATCCAGTTCTCCTAGCAACATTTGTTGATGAGATTATCCTTTCTCCCATTAAATGGTCTTGGCAGACTTATAAAAAATCAGTCATAGATGTATGATTTTATTTCTGGAATCCCAATTCTATTTCATTAAATTATATATCTAATCTTATGACATTACCACACAGTCTTGATCATCGTAGCTATGGAGGGAATCTTACAATTGGGAAGTGTGAGCCCTTCAACTTTGTTATTTTTCAAGATTATTTTGACTATTGTGGTCACTTGCAATTTCATCAATTTTAGGATAACCTTTTTCATTTCTGCAAAAAGGTTATTGGGGTTTTGACAAGGATTGTAGTGAATCTCTACATCATTTTGGGATATTGCCATCTTAACAATATTAAGTGTTATATTCTTAAACATGGGATATAATTCGATTTATTTTTGTATTTTTTTATAGATTTTATTTATTTGACACAGAGAGATAGCAAGAGCAGGAACACAAGCAGGGGGAGTGGGAGAGGGAGAAGCAGGCTTCCCGGCGAGCAGGGAGCCTGATGTGGGGCTTGATCCCAGGACCCTGGGATCGTGACCTGAGCCGAAGGCAGATGCTTAACGACTGAGCCACCCAGGTGCCCTATTTTTGTGTTTTTAAATTTCTTTCACTAATATATATAAACGATTGTAACATCTGCAAATACAGCTAATGTTCTTCCTTTCCACAGTAGATGCTTTTTATTATTCTTGCCTCTTCTGGATAGAATTTCCAGTATAATACGAAATAAAAGTAGCAAAAGCCAGGATTGTTGTCTTGTTCCTGATCTCAGAGGAAAAGCTTTCAGTCTTTCACCATTGAATATCATGTTATCTGTGGGTTTTGCAAAAATGCATTTTACCAGATTAAGGAAGTTCCACTTCAGGCAAAGGAAGTTCCTCAGTTATCTGAATGTTGCTGTTGTGGTTTTAAATCATGAAAGGGGATCTGTCCAATGCTTCTTCTGCAAGAGATGACCATGTTTTTCCTCCTTTCATTCTATTGATGTGTTTATTATGTTGATTTGTGTATGCTAAAATACTCTTGTGTTCCTAGAATGAATCTCACTTGATCATGGTTTATAATTCTCATAATAATATGCTACTGGATTCCATTTGCTAGTGTTTCATTGAGTACACTTGCATCTATATTTATAAAGAATATTTTTGCATAGTTTCTTTTCTTGTGATGTCTTTGGCTTTGGTGTTAGGGTAATGCTGGCCCCATAGAATGAGTTAAAATATGTTCCCCTCTATTTTTTGGAAATGTTTGAGAAGCATTTGGTGTTACCTCCTTAAATGATTGGTAAAATTCATCATAAAGCAATCTGATCCTGGCCTTTTCTTTGATGGGAGGTTTTGATTACTGATACAATCTCTTATTATAAAGTTGTTCACATTACCTATTTCTTCTTGAGTCACTTTTGGTAGTTTGTTTCTCAGAATTTATCCATTTCATCTAGGTTATTTACTTTGTTGGCATAGTTGTTCATAATATTCTTTTATAACCCAAAAAGTTAAGTAAGGTTGATAATATCATACTCACTTTTAATTCTAATTTTAATAATTTGAGTGTCACTTTTTTCTGAGTCACTATAGTTACTCAGTCAATTCTGTCCATATTTTGGTTTTGTTGAGTTCCTTTATTGCCTTTCTGACCTCTGCTTTGCTTATCTGTGCTTGAATTTTTGTTACTCCTTACATCTGCAAGCTTTAGTTGTCTTTTCTTTTTTTCCCCCAGTTCTTTGGATGTAAAGATAGGTTATTGATTTGAGAACTTTTTCCTTCCTTTAATGTAGGCAGTATAGCTGTAAATTTCCCCCTGGGTATTGGTTTTGCTACAAGTCTCTACTTTTTATTCATCTCAAAGTGTTTTCCAATTTCCCTTGGGATTTCTACTTTGGTCTATTGTTTAAGAGCATGTTACTTAATTTCCACATATTTGTGATTGTTCCCATTTTCTTTCAGTTATTACCTACCAGTTTCATTATATTTTGGTTGGAGAAGAAACTATTGTTTCAGTCTTCCTACATTTAGTGAGACTTGTTTTGTGGCCCAACAACTGCTCTGTCCTGGAGAATGTTACACGCACCTTTAAAAACTATGTGTTCTTTGTTTTTGTTATTGTTGTGTTGAGGGTTCTATATATTGTCTCTTAGGTTAATTTATAATGCTGTTCAAGTCCTCTGTTTCCTTAGTGATATTCTATCTAGTTTTTCCATCTGAAATGTTCTTCCTTTTATTGAAATTATTATTGTAAAACTCTTTCCTACTTTAATTCTGTCCATTTTTGCTTCATATATCTTGGAGTTCTGTTATTGTATGTATATGTTTATAATATACACATATACTATGCATTTGATCTTTCTATCAATATATAATCTCTTCTTCGTCTCTTATAACAATTTTAGACTTAAAATCTATTTTGTCTAAAATTAGTATATCAACAAAAAAATAAAGGAAATAAGAAATTAAATTAGTATAGTCACTCTCTGCCTTTCTTTAATTTATTGTTTGCATGGAACATCTTCTTTCAATCTTTTCATTTTCAACATATTTTTGTCTTTGTAATTAAAGTGTGTCTCCTGTAGAAAGCATACAATTAAATCATGTATTTTTACCCATTCTGCCAATCTGCCTTATAATTAGTGTAATTCATTTAATGGGAGTATTGAAAAGGAAGGACTTCTGCCATCTTGCTATATATTTTTTATATGTCATATCTTTTTTGTTGTTCAGTGCCTGCAAGACTGCCTTCTTTTATGCTTAATTATAAAAAAAGTACCATTTTGCTTCCTTTCTTGTTTCTTATTTAATTTTCTGTATATATTTTCGTTGTTTCTTTAGTCATTACCCTGGGCATTAAAGTTAGCCTTTTAAATTTATAACAATGTAGTTTGAATTAATGCTAACTAGCTTCAATACCAAAACTCTATTGCTGTATGTTATATATAGCTGTTGCTATATGACCCCACTATGTTGTTATTGTCACAACTTCTTTATGTGTTTTGCCCATTACCACCATGGATTTGTAATTATGCTTTTATGTCTTTGGGAAAAAAGAGGAGTTAAAAACAAAAATAAAATAATGTTGGCTTTTATATTTACCTATGTAATTACCCGTTACTAGTGGTCTTTATTTACTCATATGGCTTCAAGTTACTATCTAATGTGTTTTCATTTGAGCCTGAAGAACTCCCATTAACATTTCTCATAAGGCAGATCTACTAGAAATAATTTCCTTAGCTTTTGTTTATCTGAGAATGTTTTAACTTCTCCTTCAGTTTCGAAAAATAGTTTTGCCGGATATAGAATTGTTGGTTAAAAGGTTTTTTTCTTTCAGAACTTTAAAGACCTCATCCTACCATCCCTGTCTTCATGGTTTCTAATGAGAAATTAGCTTAATCTTACTGAGGATCCCTTGTACTTGACAAATTGTTTCTGTCTCACTGCTTTCAACATCTTTTCTCTGGATCTGCTCAGTCTTTGTCTTTCAACAATTTGATCATAATGTGTTTCAGTGTGGATCTTTTTGAGTTTATCCTACTCAGATTTTACTGAAATTCTTAGAGATACTTGTTAATTTTTCATCAAATTGGGGAATTTTACAGTCATTATTTCTTCAACTATTCTTTATGTTCTTTACCTCCTCTCTTTCTGAGACAGCCATCATGTGTATTTTGTTAAGGTTTATGATGTCCCACAGGTCTCTTAGATATTATTATTTTTCATTCTATTTTTGATCTTCAGATGGAATCATTTCCATTGACCTACCTTCAAATTCATTTATTCTTCTTTCTGCCTGCTCAAATCTAAGGCTGAATCCCTCTCATGAGTTTTTCACTTCTGTTGTACTTTTCAGCACCAGAATTTCTATTTAATTTCTCTTTTTTTAAACAAATTTTCTTTTTATTAATACTATTTGATGAGACTTAATTCTTCTGGTTACCTTCAATTTTTGTTCATAGTTTCTCTTAGCTCTTTAGGCATATTTAAGACAGTTGATTTAAAGTCTTCATAAGTAAAATGTCTTGGCTTCCTCAGGTACATTTCAATTAAATTCTTTTTTTCCCCTCTGAATGGGCCATGATTTCTTATTTCTTTATATGCCTTGTATTTTGTTGTTGTTGAAAACTGGACTTTTGATTATTAATGAGGAAACTGAAAATTAGATTCTACCCCTTCCCAAGTTCTTCTGCTGATGCTTATTGTAAGTTTTTGTTGTTTAGAAAAGTCACTATGTAAACAGTTTTTTAAAAGATTGTATTCTTTGGGTGCCTGGGTGGCTCAGTTGGTTAAGTGACTGCCTTCGGCTCAGGTCATGATCCTGGAGTCCCTGGATCGAGTCCCACATTGGGCTCCCCACTCAGTGGGGAGTCTGCTTCTCCCTCTCACCCTCTCCCCTCTCATGCTCTCTCTCACTCTCTCTCTCTCAAATAAATAAATAAAATCTTAAAAAAAAAAACTTTAAAAGATTGTATTCTTCATTGTGTGTTGCTTCTGAAATCTCTGCTCCATTAGCTTACCGGTCAGCTAGTGATTTGACTGCAATTTCGTTAAATGACTATAGCCAAACAACAATAGCAACAATAACAATAGCAACAATAATAAACCATCTCCTTGTCTTAGCAAGTTGATTCTGTGTTAGGAAACTGCTGCAGTGCAAGCCAGGTTATTTCCAACTCTGCATTAGCCTTCACTTCCTGTTTGCATGGTGCCTAAAGTTCATCTAGAGGGGAAATCCTAAAATCTTCTCAGGTATTTTCTTAGCATGTGTCCAGCTGTAGGCATGCATGTGGACATTTAGATTTTGCAGTGTACGTGGGAGCTTTACAAAGCCTTTGTTCCCTAATGTATTTTCTCATATGGCCTATTCTTTTCAAGGGTACAAACTATCCATTGTTTGCCCCTGCTCTTATCGCCTGCCCCAGGTGAGCTGCAACTTGTACATCTGCCTTTAATTACTCAGACAAATGCCTTCCAGGAAGCCACTTTAGCCCTGGGAAAGCTCTGAGGCAGGGAAAACAAAGGTAAGCCCTTGAGCTAATCCTTCAGGGAGGCACCAACAGGTAAAAACAAAGGGCAAGTATAACTACAATTCTTTGAGAATAAGGTCTGTACTTATTACTCTTTCTGGCACCAAAAAACTATGTAAGAGGAATGCAGGCTGCTATCTTCATGGCCACCACTGAGGTGGGGAGTAGTAGACTGTAAATGGGTAAGGTAAAATACCACATATGCTCTCTTACCAAAATTCAGCACCTTTTTGAAGAAATGAGATATAATAGACATTTAACATTGTATGTTTCAGGTATACCACATAATTAGGTATTTGTACATTTTGTAAAATAATCACCAGATGTCTAGTTAACATCCATCACCATACATGGTTACAAATATTTTTTTCTTGTGGTGAGAACTTTGAAGATGTACTCTTTTAGAAACTTTCAAATATACAATACAGTATTATAAGTTATACTCACCATGCTATACATTACATCCCCATGACTTATTTATTTTAGAGCAACTTCTTTTTTCATTAAGCATTCCCCTGGTTGTTACAAATTTTCTGTTAGATTCTAGAGTTCTAAAAAAAATTATTCTGTTTTTGCCAGCTTAATAATCATTTAGTGGAGAAACCAGTCCTACTCTGACATTTTCAGTAATGTAACTTCCTGATATTTTGAAGTAACTTTTTTTACTTAACTATAACACACAGCACGAATCATGAAATTATACCACAATGATAGTCAAAAAGAATATATCTGTATAATCACTCAGATTAAAAAATAGAACATCAACCAAAACACTTTCATTCTCCTTTCCAATCACTATTCCTTCATCTTCCCCAATAGTAGCCACTATTGTCTTTTAACACTCTATATCAGTTTTACTAGTTTTTGAAATCTGTAAGTGGAATCAATTATTTTGAGTCTAGTGTCTTTTAGTCAATAATATGTATTACTATAATACATGTCATAATGTCAAATTGATTTTTGTACTGTGTGAAGCAATAGATTAAAAAATTATTGCTGTATAGAATTGCACTGTATGAATACACCACAGCATATTTATCCATTCTAGTGTTGTTAAACATTTAAGTTATTTCTATTTTGGCACTATTACAAATTATGTGCCTCTGAAAATCCTTGATACCACTATTTTGGGGCAATTATGTACTTTATTAAATATATATGTGGGAGTGAAATATATATGCTTCAAAGAGTTAGTAGATGCTGCCAAAGAATTTTCAAAAGAGGCTAACTATTCCACAAAAGAGTTCTAGCTGTTGCACAACATCAGAAAAAGGTATGGACAGTCTTTTAAAAATTTTATCCATTCTGATGGGTATGTGCAATGTTATCTCATTGTGGTTTGAATTTACATTACTCTGTTGAGTAATGAACACCTTTTCACATGCTTCTATTTGGTTACTTCTTTTGTTAGGTCTGTTGGCCAATTTTTTTTTTTCTATTGAGTTGACTGTCTCTTTTTCATATATTTGTCAAAATTATTTATATATATGTGATATAAGCACTTCATTGTTTACAGATGATATAAAATCTTTTCCTGTGATTTGTATTTTCAGTGTCTTAATGGTGTCTTTTGAGGAAGAGAAGTTCTTACTTTTAATGTAATCTGATTTATAATTTTTTTCCCTTTCTGATTAGTGCTAATTATATTTTCTTTATGAAATCTTCCAAACATCAAGAAAATATTCTCCTCTATTTTCCTCCTGAAACTTTATTGTTTTCTTGAAGCATTTAAATCTATCATTTACCTGAAATAAATTTTTAGTATGAGGTGTGGTAAAAATAGATTCCATATGAATATCCAATTAACCAGAATAATTTATTTAAAAGATTTCTTCCTCACTGCTTTGCAGAGTCATGTTCATAAAGAATCAATTCTCTCTATATATGACAGATGTTTCTGGACTCTCTCTTTTATTCAGTTTTGTCTGGCAGTTTATATTTCTGCCATCAACACACCATCTTAGTCATTATAGTTTTATAATAAGTCTGAATGTCTTGGAATTTTTTTTTTTAGTTTTAAAATTCCAATTAGTCAACATACAGTATAATATTAGTTTCAGGTGTACAATATAGTGAATCAACACTTTCATACATCACCAGGTGCTAATCAAAAGTGCACTCCTTAATTTCCATTATCTATTTAAAACATGCCCCCACCTACCTCCCTTCTGCTTACCATCAGTTTGCTCTCCATAGTG
The DNA here is from genome assembly GCF_002201575.2 of Neomonachus schauinslandi. Classification (NCBI taxonomy): domain Eukaryota; kingdom Metazoa; phylum Chordata; class Mammalia; order Carnivora; family Phocidae; genus Neomonachus; species Neomonachus schauinslandi. The sequence continues at coordinate 64,879,851 of NC_058403.1, read as the reverse complement.
AAGAGTCTATTTCTTTAATTTTTAAAAAATATTTTATTTATTTGACAGAGAGTGAGAGAGAGCATGGTGGGGGGAGGGTCAGAAGGAAAAGCAGACTCCCTGTTGAGCAGGGAGCCTGATGCAGGGCTTGATCCTGGGACTCTGGGATCATGACCTGAGCTGAAGGCAGATGCTTAACCGACTGAGTCACCCAGGTGCCCCTAAGAGTCTATTTCTTGGTTTGCCCCTCTCTCTTTTCCCTTTGCTTGTTTTTGTTTCTTATATTGCACATATAAGTGAAATCATATGGTATTTGCCTTTCTCTGACTGACTTATTTCACTTAGCCTAATACTCTCTAGATCCACCCATGTCATTGCAAATGGCAAGATTTCATTTTTTTTTATGACTGAGTAATATTCCATTGTGTGTATGTATATATATACCACATCTTCCTTATACATTCATCAGTTGATGGACATTTGGGCTGTTTCCATCATTTGGCTATTGTAGATAATAAACATCAATTAATTGCTGCTATAAACATCAATTAATTCACTTTGGATTAATATTTTTCTATTTGGATAAATACCTTGATCTGTAATTGCTAGATTGTGAGGTAGTTCTATTTTTAACTTTTTGAGAAACCTCCATACTGTTTTTCACAGTGGCTGCACCAGTTTGCATTCCTATCAACAATGCAACAAGGTTCCCCTTTCTCCACATCCTCACCAAGACCCATTGTTTCTTGTGTTGTTGATTTTAGCCATTCTGACAGGTGTGAGGTAATATCTCATTGTAGTTTTGATTTACATTTCCCTGATGACGAATGATATTGAGCATGTTTTCATATGTCTGTTGGCCATCTGTATGTCTTCTTTGGAAAAATGACTATTCATGTCTTCTGCCCATTTTTTAATTGGATTATTTGGGCTTTTTGGGGTGTTGGGTTGTATAAGTTCTTTATATATTTTGGATATTAGCCCTTTATCAGATACATCATTTGCAAATATCTTCTATTCCATGTTTCTTTTTAGTTTTGTTGACTGTTTCCTTCACTGTGCAGAAGCTTTTTATTTTGATGTAGTCCCAGTAGTTTATTGCCTCAGGAGAAATATCTGGAAAGAAGTTGCTATGGTCAATGTCAAAGAAGTTATTGCTTGTGTTCTCTTCTAGCATTTTTATGGTTTTGGGTCTCACATTTAGGTCTTTAATCCATTTTGAGTTTATTTTTGTGAATGGTATAAGAAGGTGGTCCACTTTCATTCTTTTCCATGTAGCTATCCAGTTTTCCCAATGCCATTTGTTGAAAGAGAGTGTCTTTTTCCTATGGTATATTCTTTCCTCCTTTTTCAAAGATTACTTGACTATATAATTTTGGGTTTATTTATGGATTTTCTATTGTTTCATTGATCTATGTATCTATTTCTGTGTCAGTACCATGTAGTTTTGATTACTAAAGCTTTGTAATGTAACTTAAAGTCTGGAAATGTGATGCCTCCACCTTTGTTTTTCATTCTCAAGGTTGCTTTGGCTATTTGGGGTCTTTTGTGGTTCCATACAAATTTTAGGATTGTTTTTTCTAGCTTTGTAAAAAATGCTGGTGGTATTTTGATAGAGTGGCTTTAAATGTGTAAATTGCTTTGGGTAGTATAGACACATGAACAAAATTTTTTCTTCCAATCCATGGAATATCTTTCCATTTGTTTGTGTGATCTTCAATTTTTTAATCAGTATTTTATAGTTTTTTTTTAAGACTTTATTTATTTATTTGAGAGAGAGAGAAACAGCATGAGAGGGGATAGGGTCAGAAGGAGAAGCAGGCTCCCCGCTGAGCCGGGAGCCCGATGTGGGACTTGATCCCAGGACTCTGGGATCATGACCTGAGCAGAAGGCAGTCGCTTAACCAACTGAGCCACCCAGGCGCCCCAGTATTTTATAGTTTTAAGAATACAGGACTTTCACTGCTTTGGTTAGGTTTATTCCTAGGTATTTTATTATTTTTGGGTGCAATTGTAAATGGGATTGATTCCTTACTTTCTCTTTCTTCTGCTTCATTAATGGTGTATAGAAATGCAATAGATCTCTATACTTTGATTTGTATCCTGGGACTTTACTGAATTTGTGTATCAGTCCTAGCAGTTTTCTGGTGGAGTCTTTTGGGTTTTCTAGATATAGTATCATGTCATCTGCAAATAGTAAAAGTTTTACTTCTTCTTGCCAATTTGGATGCCTTTTATTTTTTTTTTCTTGTCTGATTGCTGTGGCTACGACTTCTAATATTATGTTGAATAAAAGTGGTCAGAGTGGACATCCTTGTCTTGTTCCTGATCTTAGGGGAAAAGCTCTCAGTTTTTCCAATTGAGGATTATACTAGCTGTGGGTTTTTCATATATGGCCTTTATGATGTTGAGGTATGTTCTGTTGTCCCTACTGTGTTGAGGGTTTTTATCATGAATGGATGTACTTTGTCAAACAGTTTCTGCATCTATTGAAATGATCATACGGTTCTTATACTTTCTTTTATTAATGTGATATATCACATTGATTGATTTGCAAATATTGAAACACTCTTGCATCTCAGGAATAAATCCCACTTGATTGTGGTAAATGATTTTTAAAATGTATTGTTGGTGGGGCACCTGGGTGGCTCAGTCGTTAAGCATCTGCCTTTAGCTCAGGTCATGATCCCAGGGTCCTGGGATCAAGCCCCACATCAGGCACCCTGCTTGGTGGGAAGCCTGCTTCTCCCTCTCCCACTCCCCCTGCTTGTGTTCCCTCTCTCACTGTGTCTCTCTGTCAAATAAATAAATAAAACCTTAAAATAAATAAATAAAATAAATGTATTGTTGGATTCTGTTTGTTAGTATTTTGTTGAGGATTTCTGTATCTATGTACATCAGAGATATTGTTCTGTAGTTCTTTGTTGCTTTCGTGTGTGTGTGTGCATGTGTGTGTGTGGTGTCTTTACTGGTTTTGGAATGAGGTTAATGCTGGCCTCATAGAATGAATTTTGAAGTCTTCCTTCCACTTCTATTTTTTGCAATAGTTTGAGAAGAATAGGTATTAACTCTTCCTTAAGTGCCTGGTAAAATTCCCCTGTGAATCCATCTGGTCCTGGATGTTTGTTTTTGGGGGGGTTTTGATTACTGAGTGAATTTCTTTGCTGGTTATTGGTCTGTTCCAGCTTTCTATTTCTTCCTATTTCAGTTTTGGTAGTTTATATGTATCTAGGAATTTATCCATTTCTTCTAGGTTGTCTAATTTGTTGGCATATAGTTTTTCAAAATATTCTAATTATTTGTATTTCTGTGGTATTGGTTTTATTTCTCCTCTCTCATTTGCAATTTTATTTATTTGGGTCCTTTCTCTTTTTAATGATTCTAGCTAAAGGTTTACCAATTTTATTAACTTTTTCAAAGAACCAGCTCCTGGATTCATTGATCTGTTCTATTATTTTTTAGTTTCTGCATCATTTATTTCTGTTCTAATCATTATTATTTCTTTCCTTCTGACATCTTAGGCTTCATTTATTCTTTTTCTAGCTCCTTTAGGTGTTAGGTTAAGTTGTTTACTTGAGATTTTTGTTGCCTCTTGAGGTAGGACTGTATTGCTATAAACTTCTCTCCTATAACCGCTTTGCTTTATCTCAGAAGTTTTGGACCACTGTGTTTTCATTTTCATTCATTTCCATGTATTTTTTAATTTCTTCTTTTATATCTGGTTGATCCATTCATTTAGTAGCATGTCATTTAATTTCCATGTATTTGTGGTTGTTCCAGATTTTTTCTGTGATGTCTTCTAGTTTCATAGAGTTGTGATCAGAAAAGGTGCATGGTATGACTTCAATCTTCTTGTGTTTGTTGAGACCTGTTTTGTGGCCTAATATGTAATTTATTCTGGAGAATCTTCCATGTGCACTTGAAAAGAATGTGTGTTCTGCTGTTTTAGGAAGGAATATTCTGAATATATCTACTAAGTCTATCTGGTCAAGGGTGTCATTTAAAGCCATTGTTTTCTTATTGATTTTCTGTTTGGGTTATCTGTCCATTGACATAAGTGGGGTGTTAAAATCCCCTATTATTGTATTATTATTGATTAATTCCTTTATGTTTCTTATTGTTTTATGTACTTAGGTGCTCCCATGTTGTGTGCATAAATATTTACAACTGTTCTATATTTTTGTTGGATTGTCCCCTTTATTATTATGTAGTGTCCTTCCTTTTTTTGTCCCTTGTTACAGTACTTTGTTTTGAAGTCCAGTTTGTCTGATGTATTGTATTGTTAATCTGGCTTTCTTTTGACATTCATTGGTATGACAAATGTTTCTCCATCCTCCCATGTTCAATCTGCAAGCTTCTTTAGGTCTAAAATGAGTCTCTTGTAGGAGCACATATATGGGGTCTTGTTTTTTTTAAATCCATTTTTACACCGTATGTCTTTTAATTGGAGCATTCATTCCATTTACATCCAAAGTAATTTTTGATAGATATGTATTTATTGCCATTTTATTACTTATTTTGTAGTTGTTTCTGGAGATTTTCTCTGATTCTTTCTTGTCTTTCTATCTTTCATATTTTGCTGGTTTTCTGATATATCTGGATTTCTTTCTCATTTTATTCTTTGCATGTTTATTAGTGATTTTTGAAATATGGTTATAAGTAGGTTTGCATATAAAGTCTTCTGCATATAGCAGTCTATATTAAGTTGATGGTCTTTTAAGTTTGAACCCATTCTTTTCTCCTCTCTCCCTCCTCCCACATTTTAGGTATATGTTATTATATTTTCCATCATTTTTTGTGAGTTCCTAGATGAATTTTTTTTACAGAAATATTTATTTACTGCTCTTATGTTTCCTGCCTTTATACTGTCATTTTTGGTCTCTCCTTTTCATTCAGAGTCCCCTTTAATATTTCTTGCAGGGCTGTTTTATTGGTCATGAACTCCCTTAGTTTTTGTTTGGGAAATTTTTTTATCTCTCATTGTCTTCTGTATGATAGCTTTACCAGATAGTGTACTCTTTTTTTTTTTTTAAGATTTTATTTATTTATTTATTTATTTACTTATTTATTTGAGTGGGGTGGGGGAGTAGCAGAGTGAGAGGGACAAGCAGACTCCATGCTGAGTGGAGCTCAATACAGGGCTTGATCTCATGACCCTGATCATAACCTGAGCCAAAATCAAGAGGGCGACACTCAAACGACTGAGCCACCGAGGCAACCTGGATAGAGTATTCTTAGCTGCGGATTTTTCCCATTCAGCACTTTAAATGTATTACACCACTCCCTCTGGCTTTTCAAGTGTCTGTTGAAAAGTCTGCTGTTAGCCTTATGGGTTTTCCCTTATAAGTTAATGACTTCTTTTGTCTTGCTGCTTTTAAGATTTCTTTATCACTATATTCTACAAATTTAATTATAATTTGTCTTGGTGTGGGCCTGCTTTTGTTGATTATGACGGGAGTTCTCTGTGCCTCTTGGATCTGGATGTCTGTTCCTTCCCCAGATTAGGGAACTTTTCAGCTATTATTTCTTCAAATAAATTTTCTGCTTTCTTTTTTCTCTTTTCTTCTTCTGGGACTCCTATAATACGAATGTTATTACATTTGATGGAGTCACTGAGTTCCTTCATCTATTCTCATTTTGCATAATTCTTCTCTCTCTCTCTTGTTTAGCTTCATTGCTTTCTATAATTTGTCTTCTAGGTCACTAATTTGTTCTTCTGCTTCTTCCAGCCTGCTGTTCATTGCATCAAGGTTTCTAATCTTATTTATTGCACTCTTCATCTCTGATTCTTTTTCAACTCTTTTATCTCTGTGGTAGAGGTCTCACTGATGTCCTCCATTCTTTTCTCAAGACCAGTGAGTATCCTTATAATCATTGCTTTAAATTCTCCATCACGCATGTTACTTATATTTGTTTTACTTAGATCTCTGGACATGGCCTTACCTTGTTCTTTCATTTGGGATAAATTCCTCCGTCTTCTCATTTTGTCAAAGTCTCTGCTTTCCTCTGTGTTAGAAATGCCAGTTATCTCTCCTGCTCCTGAAAGTAATGGCTTTATGAAGAAGAGGATGTGTAATGCCCAGGGCCTGGTGATTCAGGGAGTGCCTCCAGTGTGTGTTGCGTGCCCTGTGCTGTTGTGTTCTGGCTGCTCTATCCTTCAGGCCAGTCATCTGCAGAGGCTCTCCTTGCCTGTTGTGAGCAGTGTTTGGTCCCTTGTCTGAATGTGGTGAGTTTTAACTAGGTTTGATTTGGTCTGCTTGTGAAATGAGATCACCACCTGTTTTGGAACTGAGGCCCCACAAAACTCTCTGGTCAGGAGACATGGTGTGGGCAAGAGTTTGTGCTGGTCTTCTGGAGGGAGGGGTCCACCACACTAGAGCTGAAGTAAGTATGACTGATAAGCGCAGTTCCACTGAGAAACAAGTTCGGCAGATAGTGTCTGTGCTGTGCTGCTTCCTGCAGGTGGCTCTGTGCCTATGTTGAGGGGGTAGAGGAGGGAAATGGTGGCCAGCCAGCCCCTTTGTTCCTAGAAAGGTGTCTACCTAACAGGGTCATGCTCTGAGAATAGCAAATAATCTCCCCACTATGTATCCCAGGTGCCCTTCAGATTGTTGTTTCAATGCCATATGCCCCCAAGTTGTTTTCCTGCCTTCTCTCCAGGATCAGCACAGTGCCCTCTGGGCTCTATCCCAGCCACACCCACTGACTTTTAAAACTCCAGGATTTAAGCCCCACTGGTTGTAAGAACTCATGAAATTTATTCAGCTTTTCTTGCTTTCTAAGCCAATGGCTATAGAGAGATGTTCTCCTTGTGCATTCCCCTGTGTGCTCCCCTCTCTTGCCTTTCTCTTTGACCACGACTCTCTTCCCTCCACTGCAGGCAGCACTGTTTCTCAAAGTGCAAAGACTTCCTACCTTCTTTGATGTGGCCTCTTCTTTCACTTTAGTTGTGGTTTGTTCTGTCAGTCTTCAGGTCAATTTCTGGGATATTTAGGATGATTTGATAGTTATCTAGTTCTATTTGTGGGACAAACCATAGCCTAGGGTACTCCTACTCTGTGGCCATCTTCCTCAATCTCTCTACTAAGTTAATTTCTCACTTTGTTCTTTTTGCCATATTGTATTGTTATTGCTCTTTATCTTTCTAAACAAATTTTATAATTAGCTCATTAATTCCTTCCAAAAAAATTGCTGCTGATATTCTTTTATCAGGATTACATTAAATCCTCAGATCAAATTGGGAAAAAATTGATATCCTTACAATACTGAGTAAAATTAATTATTATGGTATATCTCTCCATATAGTAAAGTGTTTTCCTACTTAAATTTGTTTCACAATTTTAATTATAGAGGTCTTACATATCTTTTGTTAGGATTACTTCTAGATTATGTGTTTTTTTTTGTATCTTACTTTAAATTGAATAATTTTGTATTTTTTATTTTGTAATTGTGCTAGTATATAAAATACAGTTGAATTTTGCATATTGATGTTTCCAGTGACTTCCTACATATTCAAATTAATTAAAATATTTGTACATTATTTTTCACTTTCCATATACATAATCATGCTGTCTCTGAGTATTAAGTTTATATCTTCCTTTTCAATCTTTATATTTTTTATTTCCATTTTTTGCCCTACTGAACTAGATAGGTCTACAAGTTTATTGTTTTATACTAGGTGTGATGGAAGGCATGCTTGTCTTATTCTCAACAGAAGCAAAACTTTAACATTTCACCAATAAGTACAATCTTTGCTTCAGTTTTTTTTTTTTTAAATAGAAATCCCTTTCAGACTATAGAATTTCCCCTATATTCCTAGCTTGCTAGGTGATTTTATCATGAATAGATGATGGATTTAATCATATTCTCATTTAATTATATGATCATGAGATTTTTCCAACTGATTTACTTAATGTGGTAAATTACATTGATAGGGTTTTTTTTCTTTTTCTTTTTTAAAGTTAAACCAGGATTGCGTTCCTGGTCTAAAGTTGACCTGATTCTGAGATATCACCCCTTTCATATATCACTAAATTTTATTGGCTAACATTTTTCTCAGTAGTCTTGCATCTATATTCATAAAAGAGATTGGCTATAAATCTCCTTTCTTGTGATGTGCTTGTTGGGTTTTGGTATAAAAAATATACTGGCCTCATAAAATAATAAAATATTCCCTCTTTCAAGAAAAAAATATTCCCTCTTTCTATTCTCTGAAAGGTTTTTCTGAAAGATTTGTAGTATTCTTTATTTTTTTATTTTTAAGTAAGCTCTATGCCCAATGTGGGGCTTGAACTCATGACCCTGAGATCAAGAGTTGCATATTCCACTGAGTGAGCCAGCTCAGCGCCCTGACAGTATTCTTTTTTAAGTGTTTAGACAAATTCCCAATGAAGACATCTGGGCCCAGGGTTGTCTATGTGAAAGGTTTTTAATTTTAACTCAATTCTTTTAATAGATATATGGATATTCATATTTTCTGTTTCTTCTAGAGCCAGATATGTTAAGTTGTATTTTTTTATAGTATTATTTCAAATTTTACTACTATAGAGTTGATCATAACTATCCTATTATATTTTATTTGATGGTAAACAGTAGTGAATGCTCTTTTTCATTTTTTTTTAAGATTTATTTACTTTTGAGAGAGAGAGAGCACGGGGGGGGGTGGGTTGGAAGGGGCAGAGGGAGAAGCAGACCCCCCCACAGAGCAGGGAGCCCGATGTGGGACTTGATCCCAGGACCCTGGGATCATGACCTGAGCCAAAGGCAGACGCTTAACCAACTGAGCCACGCAGGTGCCCCTCTTTTTCATTCTTGATGTTAACTTTGTTCCTTCTGTTTTTCCTGACAATCTTACAAACTTCTCCAACTTATTTCCATAAACAAACTCTAGCTTTTTTGATATTTGCTATTATACATTTCTTTTCTATTTCATTAATTTTTTTCCTTAACATTATTATTTTCTTCTTTATTTTGGGGAGGTTAATTTTGATATTTTTAACTCAAGGTAATTAGATCATTGAATTGTAGTCTTTCTTTTTATTAACATACAGTTATGGGTATAAGTTTACCTCTAAACATAAATTTAGATGTATCCATAAATAATGATATGTTGTATTTGCACTATCTTCCTGTTTGAGATATTTTAAAAAATTCTGTGATTTCTTCATTAACAACTAAGTTAGTTGAAGGTAAATTGCTTGATTTTGAAAGATTACTTCCTTTATATATTTTTGACATTGATTTCTAGTTTAATTCCTCTGTGGTCAGAGAACATCCTATATAATAATTACAATTTTTTGATATTTATTGGTGCTTGTATTATGGCCCTGCATATGATCCTGACCTGAGTTGAAATCAAGAATCTCCCTTCACTGACAGAGCCAAGACACCCCATCAACAAAAATAATGCGTTGGGAAGCAAATTTCTTTTCCTTCAGAGTCTCTAATGACAACTGAGCCTGGCTGACTTCTTGATTTCAGTCTCATGATGCCTTGAGTAGAAATCCCAATCATGCAGTGCCTAATGCCTGACCTATAGTACTCTGAGTTAATAAAAGGATGTAGTTTTCAAGTTGCTAAGTTTGTGGTGATTAGTTATGCAGCAATGGAAAACAGAAGTTATCTATACCAGCATTTTAAATTATTTACATGGTATAATTTTCCATACATTTACTTTAACATTTTTGCTATGCATATATTTAATGTGTCTCTAGTAAGCAGCTTAGAATTCGGTTTTATTTTTTATTCAAACTGACAGTCTTTGTCTTATAATTGGAGAATTCAGTCAAATTACATTTAGTGTAAATAATGATATATATGGATTAAATCTACCAACCTCACAATTATTTTCTATTTGCCTAACCCACTGTGTCTCTCTCTTTCTGTCCTTTTAAGGATTAATCACATTTAAAATTATCATTTTATTAGCTTTTGAGCATTATAATATTATATTATTATTCTGGTGGTTATCACAAATATTAAAAAATTGATCCTCAAATAGTTGAGCCCAAATTAACTTGGTAAATTTACATCTTTCCAGACAAAACAAAAATGTTAAATATTTTATTTCCATTTTCCTCTCCCACCTTTTGTGTATTATATTTTTATTCTACATTGCAATATTATTAAAAATTACTAAACATTTTAATACTTATACCAACACATAATATTATTGTTCTTTTAAAAAGTCAATATTTATTTAAATTTATTCCTGTAATTTTCCAATGTTCTTATTTTATTTCTGCATTTTAATTATCTGGGATTGTTTTCCTTTCATCTAAAACATTCCCTTTAGTTTATTTTTTTTTTTATTTATTTTTTTTTTTTTAAAGATTTTATTTATTTATCTGAGACAGAGAGAATGAGAGAGACAGAGAGCACATGAGAGGGGGGAAGGTCAGAGGGAGAAGCAGCCTCCCTGCCTAGCAGGGAGCCCGATGTGGGACTCGATCCCGGGACTCCAGGATCATGACCTGAGCCGAAGGCAGTCGCTTAACCAACTGAGCCACCCAGGCGCCCTCCCTTTAGTTTAGTTTTGTTTTTTAATTCATGCTGTTCAGCTGGCAATCATGCAGTATTTGTCCTTTTGAGATTGGCTTGTTTAACTGAGCATAATTTCCTTAAGGCTCATCCATGTTGTAACATATGACAAGATTTCTTTCTTTTTTAAAAGGCTGAATTGAATAATATTCTATTGTATGTAATACTTTTTTTAATAATTTTTTTTAAAGATTTTATTTATTTGACAGCACAAACAGAGGGGGAGAGAGGGAGAAGCAGGCTCCCTGCTGAGCAAGGAGCCCAATGCGGGGCTCGATCCCAGGACCCTGGGATCATGACCTGAGCCAAAGGCAGCAGCTTAACCGACTGAGGCACCCAGGCATCACTGTATGTAATACTTTTTAAAACCTATTTATCTTTTGATGGTTATTTAGGTTGCTTCCACCTTCATGCTACTGTGAATAATGATGCAATGAGCATATCTCTTTGATATTCTGTTTTCAATTCTTTTGACTATCTAGCTAGAAGTGGGGTTGCTGGACCACAAGGTAACTCTACTTTTCATTATTGAGGATACACAATACTGTTTTTGATAACAACTGTACCATTTTACATTCCATCCACCAGTGCACAGAGTTTCCAATTTCTCCTCATCTTTGTTAACACTTTTTATTTTCTGGTTTTGTTGTTATTTTATAGTACCATCATCTTAACAGGTATAAAGTGATATTGTGGTTTTCATTTGCATTTCTCTAATGAGTAGTGATTTTGAGCATCTTTTCATATGCTTGTTAGCCATTTGTAAATCTTTGGAGACATACCTATTTAAGTCTCTTGCCCATCTTTAACTGGATTTTTTTTCCTCTTGAGCTATAGGGTTCTTTATATTCTGAATATTAAAGCCTTATCAGATATATGCTTTGCAAATAACTTTTCCCATTCCATAGGTTGCCTTTCTCCTCTGTTGATTGTTTCCTTGCTTCACAGAAGTTTTTAAGTTTGAGGCAGTCTCATTTGTCTATTTTTGCTTTTGTTACCTGTGTTTTTGGTGTCACATCCAAGAAATAATTGCCAAATCCAATGTCATGAAAATTTCCCCTATGTTTTCTTTCAGGAGTTTATTATAGTTCCAGGTTTTACATTTAGGATTTTCCATTTTCAGTTGATTTTTGTATATGGTGTAAGGTAAATCCAGCTTCATTCTTTTACATGAGCAAATCCTATTTTCCTAACATCATTTGTTGGAGACACTATTCTTTCCCCACTGGATAGCCTTGGTAACTTTATCAAAGACCTGACCATATAGATGACAGTATATTTATGAATTCTGTTCCAATGGTTTATATGTCTGTTTTTATGCCAATATAATTCTGTTTGGATTACTTTGTATTATGTTTTAATTATCATGTCTTGAAACCAGGAAGTGTGAAGACTCTAGCTTTGTCTTTCTCACGATTGTTGTGGATATTGCAGTTCTCTGAGATTCCATGTTAATTTTAGGATTTTTTTTCTATTTCTGCAAAATACACCATGGGGATTTTGATAATGATTTAATCTGAATCTGTAGATCACTGTGGGTAGTATGAACATTTTAACAATATTAAGGCTTCCAGTCTATGAACATGAGGTATCTATCCATTAATTTGTGTCTCTAATGTCTTTCTTCAATGTTTTGTGGGTTTTGTTATTAACAGTTTTGTTTATTTGGTTAAGTTTAATTCCTAAATCTTAAATTATTTTTCATTCTGTTGTAAATGGAATTGTTTTCTTAATTTCCTGTCATATTATTTATGGTCAGTGAACAGAAATGTAACTGATTTTGTGTTTTGACTGTAACCTGCAAATTTTCTGGATTCTAAGTTCTAACAGTTTGTGTATGTGTGTGTGAATGTGTGAATTCTGCATACACAAATAGAGATAATTTTAAATCTTCTTTTCTTGGGTGCTCTTTATTTTTCTTGTGTTTTGCTCTGGATAGATTTTCCAGTATTCTGTTGAATAGAAGTTGTGAGTGGGCATCCTTCCCCTGTTCTTGATCTTGGAGGGACAAGTTTCAGATTTTCCATCATTGAGTATGATGTTAGCTATGTACTTTTTCACATATGACCTTTATTATGGTGGGGCAATTTCCTTTTATTACTAGTTTATTGAATGTTTTTATCATAAAAGGGTGTTGGATTTTGTCAAATACATCATCAGCATTATCTGGTATGATTGTGTGCTTTTTGTCCTTCATTCTGTTAATGTGGTTTATCACAATGATTGATTTTTATATGTTGAACTATCCTTGCATCCTGGGAATAAGTTCCACTTGTTCATGATGTATAATCCTTAAATGTGCAGTTGTATTCAATTTCCTAGTATTTTGTTGAGGAGTTTTGCGTTGATATTCCTTTGGGATATTGATCTGTAGTTTTCTGGTAGTATCTTTGTTTGATTTTCATATCAGGATAATGCTGGCCTCATAAATGAGTTTGGAAGTGTTCCCTCTTCTTCAGTTTTTCCAAAGAGTTTGAGAAGGACTGGTGTTAATTCTTCTTTAAATGTTAGGTACAATTGTTTAGAGAAGACATCTAGTCCTAAACATTTCTTTGTTGTTGCTTTTTTTTAAATTATTACTACTTATTTAGTCTCCTTCCTAGTTAATACCTGTTCAGATCTTTTAATTTCTTAATGATTCAGTCTTCATAAGTTGTACGTTTCCAGAAATTTACCCATTTCTTCTAGGTTACCCAGTTTGTTGGCATATAATTGTTCAGAGTAGTCTCTTATGAACCTTGTAATTTCAGCAGCATCAATTGCAATGTCTCCTCTTTCATTTCTGGTATTTGTTGAGTCTTTTACCTTTTTTATTAGTCTATCTACAACTTTGTCAATTTAGTTGATCTTTTAAAAAATAACTTAGTTTTCAATATTTTTTCTATTTTCCTATTCATGATTTCAATTTTAGTTCTGCTGTAACCTTTATTATTTTCTTCTTTCTACCAATTTCAAGTTTGGTTTTTTTCTTTTTCTGATCTCTTGAGGTGTACAGTTAGATTGTTGATTTCAGATCTTTTTTTAACATAACATTTTCTACTATAAATTTCTTAGATGTTTATTTATAAACTTCTTAGCAGTGCTTTTGCTGAATCCCATGTTTTGGTATATTGTATTTTTATTTTCATGTCTCAAGATATTTTCCAATGTCCTTGTGATTTCTTTGTTGATCTGTTGATTATGGTGTTTTGACTTTGTACCCTGCAAATTTTCTGGATTCTGTTATAAGTTCTTAGTGTTGCTTAGTTTCCACATATTTGTGGATTTTCCAGTCTTCCTTTTGCTATTGACTTCTAGTTTTATTTCATTGTGGTTGTAAAAGTTGTTATAATTTCAATCTTAGTAATTTGTTAAAACTTATTTTGTGACCTAACATGTGATCTATATTGGAGAATGTTTCATGTGTAATTGAGAATAATGTATATCCTGCTGTTGCCGAATGGACCATTCTGTACATGTCTCCCAGGTCCAATTGGTCTATAGTGTTGTTTGGGTCCTCTGTTTCCTTATTGTTCTTCTGTGTGGGAGATCTATTAATTATTGAAAGTGGGGTGTTGATTGTTGGTGGGAATGCAAGCTGGTACAGCCACTCTGGAAAACAGTATGGAGGTTCCTCATAAGTTAAAAATAGAGCTACCCTATGACCCAGCAATTGCACTATTGGGTATTTACTCCGAAGATATAGATGTAGTGAAAAGAAGGGGCACCTGCACCCCAGTGTTCACAGCAACAATGTCCACAATAGCCAAACTGTGGAAGGAGCCAAGATGCCCTTCAACAGATGACTGGATAAAGAAGATGTGGTACATATATACAATGGAATATTTCTCAGCTATCAGAAAGGATGAATACTCACCATTTGCATTGACATGGATGGAACTGGAGGGGATTATGCTAAGTGAAATAAGTCACTCAGAGAAAGACAATTATCATATGGTTTCACTCATATGTGGAACATAAGGAATAGCATGGAGGACCATAGGAGAAGGGAGGGAAACCTGAAGGGGGAGAAATCAGAGAGGGAGCCAAACCACGAGACTTGACTCTGGCAAACAAACTGAGGGTTGCAGAAAGGAAGGTAGGTGGGGAGATGGGGTAACTGGGTGATGGGTATTAGGGAGGGCACTTGATGTGATGAGCACTGGGTATTGTATGCAGATGATGAATCATTGAACACTACATCAAAAACTGGAGATGTACTATATGTTGGCTAATTGAATTAAAAAAAAAAGTGGGGTGTTGGAATCTCCTACTATTTTTGTGTTATTACCTCTTTCTCCCTTTAATTCTGTCAATGTTTGCTTTATATATTTGGGTGCTCTGGTGCTAGGTACGTATATATTTATGATTTTTATTTCTTTCTGGTGAATTGGTCATTTTATCATTATATAATGTACTTCTTTGTCTCTTATGACAATTTTTGATTAAAGTATATTTTTTCCTACATAAGTATGGTCATTCCTGCTCTCTTTTGGATAGCATTTGCACAGAATATATTTGTTCATCCTTTCACTTTCAGCCTATTTTTGTCCTTATACCTGAAGTGAATTTCTGTAGACAGCATACAGTTGGATCCTTTTTGTTTTTAATACATGCAACCACTTGATTTGGGAATTAATCCATTTATATTTAAAGAAATTACTGACAAGGAAGGATTTACTATTGCCATTTAAAAATTATTTTCTTTCTATCTTGTATTTATTTTGTCCCACATTTTCTCTCTTCCTGCCTTCCTTTGTGTTTCATTGACTTTTTATAGTGACATGTTTTGATTCTGTTCTCATTTTCTTTTGTGCATATTCTGTAGGCATTTTCTTTGTGATTACCGTGTGTATTATATAAGAGATTTTATAGTTATAAGCATCTATTTTAAAGTGATACCAAGTTAACTTCATTTGCATTAAAAAACTAGTCCTTTACAGCTCCCCCTTCACTTTGTTACCAATGTCACAAATTACATCTTTTTATATTTTATAAATGTTAATATAGTTTATTTTATATAGTTTATTTTTTCATCATATACAGTTTATAGTTTATATAGTTTAGGTTATATAGTTTTTTATAGTTTATATAGTTTTATATATTTTATATTTTTCATCATAATGTACTCTTTAATCTCCATACACTATGTCACCCATCCCCCCATCCCTCTGGTAATGATCAGTTTGTTCTCTGTAGTTAAGAGTCTGTTTCTTGGGGGGCACCTGGGTGGCTCAGTCGGTTAAGCGGCTGCCTTCGGCTCAGGTCATGATCCTGGGGTCCTGGGATTGAGTACCGCATCTGGCTCCTTGCTCAGCAGGAAGCCTGCTTCTCCCTCTGCCTCTGTCTGCCGCTCCCCCTGCTTATGCTCTCTCTCTCACTATCTCTGTCTCTGTGTCAAATAAAAATAAATAAAATCTTTAAAAAAAAAAAAGAGTCTGTTTCTTGGTTTGTCTTTTTTTTCTTTGCTAGTTTTTTTTTTCTTAAATTCCACATATGAATGAACTCATATGGTATTTGTCCTTCTCTTATTTCACTTAGCATTATACTCTCTAACTCTATCCATGTTGTTGCAAATGGCAAGATTTCATTCTCATTTATGGCTGAGTAATATTCCCTTGTGTGTGTGTGTATATATATATATATATATATATATATATATATATATATATATATATACACTACATCTTCTCTATTCATTCATCTATCAATGAACACTTCAGTTGCTTCCATAGTTTGGCTATTATAAATAATGCTGCAGAAAACATACAGGTGCATGTATCCCTTCAATTAATGTTTTTGTTTTGGGGGGGTAAATACCCAGTAGTGCAATTACTGGATAATAGGGTAGTTCTATAATTAATATTTTTGAGTAACCTCCATACTGTTTTCCAGAGTGGCTTCACCAGTTAGCCTTCCCATCAATAATGCATGAGGGTTCCTTTTCTCCACATCCTCAGCAACACTTTTTTTTTCTTGTGTTGTTGATTTTGGCCATTCTGACAGGTGTGAGGTGATTTCTCTTTATAGTTTTGATTTGCATTTCCCTGATGGGTGATGTTCACCATCTGCATGTCTTCTTTGAAGAAATGTCCGTTCATGTCTTCAGCCCATTTTTCAATTGGATTGTTTTGGGGGTATTGAGTTGTATGATTTCTTTATATATTTTGGATCTTAACCTTTTATCAGATATGTCACTTGCAAATATCTTCTCCCATTCCATAAGTTGCCTTTTTTGTTTTATTGTTTCCTTCACTGTGCAGAAGCTTTTTATGTTGATATAATCCCAATAGTTTATTTTTTATTTTGTTTCCCTTGTCTCAGGAGACATATCTAGAAAAATTTGCTATGGCTGATATCAGAGAGATTACTGCCTGTGCTCTCTTCAAGGATTTTTATGGTTTCAGGTCTCACATGTAGGTATTTAATCTATTTTGAGTTTATTTTTGTGAATGGTGAAAAAAGTGGTCAAGTTTCATTCTTTTGCATGTGGATGTCTAGTTTTCCCAATACCATTTGTTGAAGAGACTGTCTTTTTCCCTTTGTATATTCATTCCTCCTTTGTTGAAGATTAATTGACCAAATAGTTGTGGGTTTATTTCTTTTTTTGTTGTTGTTCTATTCCATTGATCTATATGTCTGTTTTTATGCCAGTATCATACTGTTTTAATTACTATCACTTTGTAATGTGACTTGAAATCTGGAATTGTGATACTTCCATTTGTTTTTCTTTTTCAAGATTGCTTTGGATATTCAAAGTCTTTTTCAGTCCATACAAATTTTAGGATTGTTTGTTCTAACTCTGTGAAAAATGATGTGGGTATTTCGATAGGGATTGCATTAAATCTGCAAATTGCTTTGGGTAGTATAGGCGTTTTAACAATATTTGCTCTTCCAATCCATGAGCAGAGAATGTCCTTCCATTTCTCTGTGTCATCTTGAATTTATTTCATCAGTGCTTTAAACTTTTCAGAATATAGGTCTTTCACCTCTTTGGCTAAGTTTATTCCTCGATATTTTGTTGTTTTTGATGCAATTATATATGGGATTGTTTTCTTAATTTCACTTTCTGCTGTTTCGTCATTAGTGTATAGGAATGCAACAGATTTCTGTACATTGATACTGTATCCTGACTTTGCTGAATTCGTTTATTAGTTCTAGTAGTTTCTGGGTGGAGTCTTTTGGGTTTTCTCTCTATAGTATCATGGCATCCATTAATAGTGAGTTTTACTCCTTCCTTACCAATTTGGATGCCTTTTATTTCTTGATGTTGTCTAATTTCTGTGGCTAGGACTTCCAGTACTATACTTAATAGAAGTGGTTAGAGTGGACATCCTTGTTTTGTTCCTGATCTTAGGGGAAAAGCTCTCAGTTTTCCACCATTGAGTACGATGTCAGGAATGAGTTTTTCATATAAGGCCTTTATTATGTTGAGGTTTGTTCCCTCTAGACCTACTTTGCAGAGGGTTTTTATCATTAATAGATGTTGTACTTTGTCAAATGCTTTTTCTGCATCTATTTAAATGATACGGTTTTAATCCTTTCTCTTACTGATGCAGTTTTATATAGTTTTTAAAAAATCCTTTATCTTCTAAATTCTAAACCCGAATTTAAAGTTATTTATATACTACCACTATATATACCATTATATACTGTGTTATAGGATTTTGGTTTTGTCTATATATTTTTTTATGCTTTATTTTGCTGTCTAGTTTTCATTCATTTTGACTTGAAGGACTCCCTTTAGCAGTTCTAGTAAGGCAGGTGTATTGGTGATAAACATTCTCATTTTTTATCTTGGAAGGTCTTTATTTCTCCATCATTCTTGAAGTAGTTTTCCAGATCTAGTATTCAAGGCTGCTTTTTTTCTTCTTCTTCTTGCACTTTGAATATATCAACCCACACTCTTCTACAAAATGTTTCTACTGAGAAATCCACTGATAATCTTATGGGAGTTTCCATATACATGATGAGTAACTTTTCTGTTGCTGCTTTCAAGATTATTTCTTTGTGTTTGGCCATTTGATTATGATATATCTCAGTATGGGCCTCTTTGGGTTCACCTTCATTGGAATATTTGGAGGTTCTTGAACGTATATGTTCATTTACTTAAATTTGGGAAGTTTTCAGCCCTATTTTCTCTCTCTTCTCTTTCTGAGACTTCCATAATGCTTATATTGGTCTGCTTAATGGTATTCTATAAATCCTTTAGGCATTCTTTTTGTTCTTCTGGCTTGATAATTTTCATATTACCTATCTTCAAGTTTGCTGATTCTTTCTACTGATTGTCTTCTGTTGATCCCTCCTTCTAATAAAATTTTTCAATTCAGCATTTTCCTCCAAAATATCTTTTTGGTTCTTTTTTGTAGTTGCTCTTTATTGATATTCTGATTTCATTCATTCATCATTTTCCTGATTTTATTTAGTTGTCTGTATACTCTTATAGTGCATTGAGCTTCTTTAAGACAATTGTTCTGAACTGTCAGATAATTCACAGATATCCATTTCTTTAGGGTCAGTTTTTGAAGGTGTTTTTTATTCCTCAACTGGGCCATATTTCACTATTTCTTTGTGTTTCTTGTTATATCTTGTTTTGAATTTAGCATTACAGCCTTGTCTTATGAACTGGCTTTGTATAGGGGAAGACCTTCACCAATCAGTCCAGGTAGAGATCATGGGGGCTTCTCAAACCTTTAATGAGGATGTGTCTTTTTTGGGCTTGTGTGTATAATTTCCTAATTAGAGAGGTTTCTGGTTTATCATCAATGGCTTGTCTTCTGCTCCCTCTACTGTCTGCCGGCAGCACTGCAAGTTTTTGGTGCTTCAACAAACCACTGAGCTCTTTTGTTCTCTGCCCTCAGGCGTCCATGTTTCCATCAGTACTTTAGATTCTGTCTTACCTGAGTCAGTCTCTTGGGGATCCCCCTGAAAAGGAGGAACACTGAATGTACATTCTGCTTTTCTATTTCCCTCTCATGAAAGAAGATGCAAGTTGGGCTTTCCACCTGAATATGAGCTGTGACAATTTGGGGGAGGAGATGACACAATTGAAATGAAATGAGATGGCTGTGGCTATTCTGGACTTTCAGCTTGCCTGGGATACTATGATTTCCTAAATAATTTCTGGGGTTTTCATGAAGGTTTTTTGGAACATATCCTGTTGTTACATATGGGCTACCTATTCTGACATCTTGCTGATGTCACTCTCCATTGATTATTTTATGGAGTATTTTCCCATTGTTTTTCTCCTAATCTAACTATACTGTTATGTTTGAAGTAAGTATATTGAAATAGCATATAGTTAGGTCATGTTTTTAATCCACTCTGCCAATTTGTGCATTTGAAGTGGTGTATTTAGACTGTTTATATATTTTTTATTTTATTATGTTAACCACCATACATTACATCATTAATTTTTGATGTAGTGTTCCATGATTCATTGTTTGCACATAACACCCAGTGCTCCATTCCATACATGACCTCTTTAATACCCATCACCAGGCTAACCCACCCTCCCACCCCCCTCCCCTCTAGAACGCTGTTTGTTTCTCAGAGTCCATAGTCTCTCATGGTTTGTCTCCCCCTCTGATTTATATTTAATGGAATCATTGATATTATTAGGGCTTCTGCCCCCCCCCCACACACACTCTTTTCCTCTGCATTTTTATGGATTTCTTCAATTATTTAATACATCCTTATGATGTGTCAATAATGTTTTTTAGTGTATCTTTTTGTATATTTTTTAATGGTTGCTTTACTTGTCACAGGCTTCTTGTGTCATCATTACTACTATTTTGAGGTAATTATAAAAACCTTGCTCCCTTTACCTCACTTTATCCTCTCTCATTTGTAATTGACTTAAATATTTCCTCTAGGATATTTTTGTCAGGTATAGGATTCTGGATTGCCAGTTGTTTTATTTCAGCATTTGAAACAGATCAGATTTTCTTCTGGCATCCATGGTTTCTGATGAGAAATCCACTGTCATCCAATTGGTTTTGCACTATTTGTACTGCATCATTTGTCTTGTTGCTTTCATGATTTTTTACTTGGTGTTTAGTGTTCAGAAGTTTGACTATGATGTGTCTTGTAGATTACTTGTTCATTCAGCTTCTGGAATCTATAGGATTAGACATGTCTATTGCCAAATTTAGGAAGTTTTCAGCTATTATTTTTTATGTAATTTTTCAGCCTTGTTATCTTTCTTCTTTCCTTCCTCACTGGACTTGCAGTGACCCAAGAAGAGGGAAATGTGTGGCTCCTCATTACTGCTGGGTGGTGTTTGGAATTATGGTTCCCCACATGATCTCCTCTAAAACTATAGGTGATGGGTTTCATTACCAACCAGCAGGGTTAAAAGTTCCCTATTCAGCTTTTGCTCAATGTCAGAAACTGATGCTCTCCACTTAGCCTCTGCTGGAGTGGGTTGTTGTGGGCCATAGATTTTTCTGTGGTGGTTAGAGAGATTATTTTCTAACAGTTTTCTATCTTGATAGGTCCCCTTATCTCATCCTTTGGCTAGAGAGTGCTAGCTTTTGTTGGGCTTTTTTTATTGTGTTATCTGTGCCCATTGGCAGTTTCAAGTTGCCAGCTACTTCAGCTCCAAGTCTGGGATATATGAAGTAAAAAGAAAACCTAACAAACTCACTATCATGTCATTTCTTGGGTGTTGGGGGGCCCTAGACAGCTTCACTTCTCTCCACCTTTTCCACTCATCTTATGTTTGTTTAATATATAATACCCAGGGCTTTGAGTAGTACTTAGTGGAAAAAATACGAAAAAGTATATCTGTTCTATATCTCATAAGAGGAGCTCTTTATAATCTTTTAAATATCTTTATCTGTTGTTATGTCTCTATTTTCATTCGTAATATTAGAGCATGAAGTCAGTTGCTATAGGAAGTAGTGATATTTCTGGTACTGCCTAGAGCACAATTATAGGAAAGTGTAAAAATTCAATAAAATCTTTTGTTGATGAATTGATGAAGTCATAAATCACATCCCACTTACCCAGTAATAATAATTTCTGGATATGTTTGTGTCCCAAGGTTCCAAGCTCCTCCACTGATTGGCCACTCCTAAATAGATTATTCAGGAAGAATTTATGAGTTTTATTTTTTAAATTTAAATAACAAACATTTTAAATGAAAACATTTTAAAATAATGGCAAAAGATTCACTTAAAGGCAATAGCTGTAAAGTAACAAAGGATGAAGTGTGCAGCTATCTTTTAATTCTTTCATTGAACAAACAATTCCAAATGCACAATTCCATCTCCTTTAAAAATATAAATTTTAACAAATATTAAAAAGTACTTAAAAAGTATTTTAATCATACAAATACAGTGCTGCTACATTTGCCGCATAGTCTGTGTACCACCAAACTATCATAGTTCTGTTTAACACAGAATACTACGTAAATTGTGCCCCCTTGAGTTGTCCATTCCAACAGCCTTGTGCAAATAGAAATCATAAAGAGGGAGTCTATTACTATTGTAAGTATTTGAATCCTGTAGTTAAATACAACAAAATGGAATTTAGAAAGTTGTTTAACAAATGACTGTTGTGTCTTGTTAACCACTGAATAACAATTAACTGAAAAGAGTTGACTCTTGGATTTTGTAAAATATAATCCTTCATCTAAAATAGTTAAAAACTACATTTTATGGTTCAAATATATATTTAGTATATAGATATATATGATAGGTAACTATATCTCAGTATATAAGTATATACTAAGTATATAAGAAATTTATACTCTTGTCGGCTTAAAGCTATGTAGCATTTAGGAAATTTAAATTTCACAAGTTACGTCTTTTATTGACAACAGCTTATGACTGCAAAAGAATTTAGTTCAAGTCTTCTTATATGGAAGGTCAAAAAGAACAGGAAATAGCATGATCATATAATATGAATATAAAGAAAACTTATTTTTAATTGTTACTTTTACCTTATTACTGTATCCTTGTTTTTTATGCTTGACTCCTACAGAGTAGAGTACTAGAATCAGGTCTGGTGGGCAATCAGCAAAGTATGCTGTGCATGTAACTGGTGACTCATGAATGTCCATGGGATATGGATTTTCAAAGATTGGAAAACTAACAGATGAAGACAATATATTAGTGTTATTTTGCAAAGATAAAAAATGAAATCACTTTTATAAAACAAATCCTAAAATCTTCTAAATATTACATATTTCACTTAAGTATCATAAAACAAGGATCACATGAACAAGAATGCTCTTTTAAGATTATCTGCAAAATGTAATATGAATACAGGTAGAATTTTACTTGAATAAATTCACTGTCTTTTCTGTAATTCCAAAATTTCACAGTGATACCACCTTGCTAATATGGATAGAATGAATTATGTTAAACTGAAAATGTATTCGTCAAGTTGACTTATTAGTGAATGTATTAAAGCATATCAATTAGGTGTTTTATCTATGTACAGTTTCATGTAAATATATAATATAAATGTTAAAATATCTTAGTAATTTTGACATGTGTTTCCTAGTGAGGTAATACATACACAAGTGTTTCTGGTCTTTTGCAGGAATAATTGAAAGATGAGTTTGCTATGTAGGTGTGTGTATGATTATATATGTTTAAGATCATTTCCAAAGTAAACTTAACTAGAGAACATGGTGGGAATACAGACTTATGGATATAGTAAATTTCATATCCTCAAGCCTACCATAATTTTAAAAATGGGTATCAGTATAGAACCACATTAAGAATTCTTATAGCCATAATATACCATGCACTTCTTATGTACCAGATATAACAGGAACTGTAGTAGAAGGCATTGAGTATTAGTCTATGCTGCATGTGTTCTAGGTCTGTATGTTCATGTTACAAGGTCATGGGGGCTAGTAAAAATAATTTTCCCCCATATCATTAGGAACTTAGTTAAAAACTTAGTCTAATCTTTGGAGAGTATGATATGTGTGTGTATTAGCAAGAATTTTTCTTCCCTCCGATCTGAAATACTGCAGATTTCTATCCCAGATAAGAATAGTGGTATATGCAAAATCAGGTGGAAAGGAGCAAGTTGAATTTAATAAATGACATATATGATAAAGGGTTAGTATCCAAAATATATAAAGAAATTATATGACTCAACACCCCAAAAGTGAATAATCCAATTAAAAGATGGGCTGAAGATATGAATAGACATTTTTCCAAATAAGACATTCAGATGGCCAACAGGCACATGGAAAAATGCTCAACATCAGTTATTATCAGGGAAATACAAATCAAAACTACAATGACCTATCACCTGTCAGAATGGTTAAAATCAACAACACAAGAAACAACAGGTGTTGGTGAGGATGCAGAGAAAGGGGAATGAGCTTCTTTCACTGTTGCTAGGAATGCAAACTGGTGTAGCCACGCTGGAAACAGTATGGAGATTCCTCAAAAAGTTAAAAACAGAGTTATCCTATGATCCAGCAATGCACTGCTAGGTATTTACTCAAAGAATACAAAAATACTAATTTAAAGGGACACATGCACCCCAGTATTTATAGCAGCATTTTCTACAATAGCCTAACTATGGATGCAGCCCAAGTGTCCACCAACTTTTGAATGGACAAAGAGGATATAGTATATATACACAATGGAATATTAGCCATAAAAAAGAATGATATCTTGCCATTTGCAATGACATGGATGGAGCTACAGAATATAATGCTAAGAGAAATAAGTCAGTCAGAGAAAGACAAATACTATATGATTTCACTCATATGTAAGAATTTAAGAAACAAAACAAATGAGCATAGGTAAAAAAAGAGCAAACTAAGAAACAGACTGTTAACTATAGAGAACAAACTGATGGTTATCAGAGAGGAGGTGGGTAGGGGAATGGATTAAATAGGTGATAGAGATAAAGGAGTACAGTTGTGATGAGCACTGTGCATTGTATGGAAGTGCTGAATCACTATATTATACACCTGAAACTAATAGTATACTGTATGTAAACTAATTGGAATTTAAATAAAAACTTGAAAAGTATAAAGTACTACCTGGACCCAGAAATAAATTAGAGAGAGAGCAAGTAGGTTAAAATAGATGGATTGGCTGTTCTCTGTCTCAGAGTAGAAATTAAACACTTCTGAGATTGATGAATTAGAAGTAAAATACATGAGTCACCTTAATGACCACATCTATAACTTGGGATTTGATAATAGCAAGAGGTTACAATGACAGACTCCTGACAAGGTGAACAATATCATGAAAATGGGGAAAATTACTTTAGTATATTGGCAAAGAGTAAAGAAAAAGATAAGTAAAAAATAACAAAATATGTTATAAGAATTTAGATATGGAGATGTAAGCAAAGATATAAATCTAAGAAATCAAGAAGAAAAATTTGTAAGCCCTAATGCTTATTTTATATAAACAATTAAATGGAAAAAAGGAGGGAAGGGAAGAAGAGTTAAATTACTTTGAAAAGGAGTATAAAGCTGCAATATAATAACATGAAACACGGTTAAAGGTAACTGAAAGGAAAGAGAATATGTTAAATTTCTTGTAATAGGCAATGATATGGGGATGTCACAAAGATTTTAAAACATGGTATTGCTGAAGGTGAAATAATAAGTAGCAAAAGGTTATTTCACATACTTATATAAACTAATGAAAAGCATAAGAATAAATGTATATACTGAAAACACTGAGTATTAAAGGTATAGTGGGCCTTGAAAGATATTAGCCAATTAGATAAGGTATAAGAAACCAAGAAATGTGGCACAGAAAGAAGAGTACCACTGAGATCAGAACAGTACATTTTAATAAAACCAATATTAGAACTTAGAGGAAGAGACATAAATCCATATATGTATATAAAATTTAATCAAGTTTAATGTTGATAAATAGAATAGCCAGGCAGAATCAGTGATGATGATCTTATGGCCCTAATACTATATCCCTTTCAAAATACTGAAATATGTGCTGCAAATGAGCATAAAGTACTTTGGCTGTGACATTTTTTGGTAAAGATTTACTTATTTATTTGAGACAGAGAGAGCATGGTGGGGAGGCGCAGAGGGAGAGGGAGAATCTCCAGTAGACTCCCCACTGAGTGAGGAGCCCAATGCAGGGCTCAATTCCATAACCTTGAGATCATGAGCTGAGTTGAAATCAAGAGTCAGACACTTAACCAACTGAGCCACCCAGGTGCCCGTCTCTGACATTTTTAAATGACATAGAAAGTAGAACTCCCAGGCTGTAAGTCATTAAACAGAAATTTACTGAGAACCTACTCCATGTGCAGACAAAGCTCCTCCTTCATGATACCTATACTGTCTAGTAGAGAATCTTTAAAGCAATAATAAACAAATGGAAAATTTTATCTGTGTCAGAGCTATGAAGGAGAGGGGAAGGGAAGTATGCAAGTCTGTAATAGGATATTTGACCAAATTTTATAGGTAATGAAAAAAAAATTTTAATGAGGAATGATATCGGAGTTGTTTCTTACAGATAAGATGTTAATAAGAAGAAAAAGGAAGGGAAAATTAATACATGCAGAGAAGAGAGAATGTACAAAACTTCTGCATGTATAAGGGCTTAGAGAAGATCAGTAGGTCTAGAGTATAGAATGAGGGAAAATCAGAGTCAGGAAGAAGATAGAAGAGTAGGAGGATCCTGAGCTCACTTTTTCCCACAGACAAGATAACTACATCTGTGCAATTAACTCTGAAAATGATCTAAAGACTGGCAGAACAAACTTTCCTTAGTCAATTACAGAGAAGAGCCACACTGAAAAAGGTAAGAGGGGCAGAGATGTAGTTGGGAACCAGATCCCTGGTAAGACTAAACACAAATGAGAGGGATACCAAGCATGGGGAGGCAAGAAGATTAGACCCCACACCAGGCATCCCAGGCACTGGGGATCTGCACTGAGAAGACGAGTCTCCATTTACACAGGGCTTTAAAAACCAATGGGGCTTAACTCCAAGAAAGACAGAGGGAGATAGGAAACTGAGTCCCTGCCTTTAAAGATCCAGCATAATAAAAAACCCCAACTGAGACACAGCACAGAAGCAGTTGTTTGAAAATTTACTAATCTCAAAACGTGCAATGGAGGGACAGCGATCTTCAGGAGACTTCTCCAAGAACAAGTGTTGGTGAGTGCCGTTTTTCCTCACATCCCCCAGCCTAGATAGCTGGACACTTGCAAACCAGCCCTAACACTCTCCACATATCTTGCTAGAACTGTGTGCCCTACCCCATTCAACCCATCTGCAAAGCAGCCCCTGCCCCTTTACATCCTGCAATCATCCCTGGTAGGGACCAGTGCCACTCCAAAATGACTCCTGCCCTGGGGAGAGGGGGAGATAACCCCACACAGCAGCATACCTACAATTCCAGCAACCAAGCCTTTTAGCGACTATGCAGAGAGAGAGCCCTGCTGGTCAGTGTATCCACAGTTATGGTAGAGATTGCAAAAACCTAGTCTAGTTCCTGGCCTCACCCATCAACAAAAGCATCTGTGGGCCAAAAAGGGAGAAAGCCCTGGCATGGCGTGTGCCTCTGCAGAGGCTAATTGTAGACAGCGAGGCTGCCTGTTGACCCCACCCACCTACAAGGCAACAGAGACCTTGGGCCCCTCAACATCACAGGGACCAAACCCTGTCCAGTGCACCCAGAGCAGGCAAAGTGGATCATTGCAGCTGACTGGGTTAAGGACAGATGCTGCTCAGTCCACCCAACCCGTAGAGATTATACCCCAGGAACATCTAGCTCTGGTGACTAGGGGAAATATCACTAAAGGGCACCACAGGACCTCTTCTTCTTCTACAGAAGGCCACTATTTTGAAGACCAGGTGATATAGCTGACCTCCATAATACAGTAAAACAAACAGAGTTAGACAAAATGAGACAGAGGGATATGTCCCAAAATGAAAGAACAAAATCACAGCAAAAGATCTAAGCAAAGCTGAGGTAAGCAGTATGCCTGATAAAAATGCAAAGTAATGGTTATAAAGATATTCATTGGACTTCAAAAGAGAGTGGATGAATTCAGTGAGAACTTCAACAAAGAGACAGAAAATATAAAACAGAACCAGGCAAGATGGAAAATTCAATAATTGAAATAAAAACATATTAGAGGGAATAAACAGCAGATTAGGGTAGGCAGAAGAATGGATAAATAATCTGGAAGACAGGGTATTAGAAAGCAAGCAACCAACCAAGAATAATAAAAATTAAAACAGGTTAAGGGAACTCAGCAACATCATCAAGAGTATTAACATTCACAGTATAGGGATCCCAAAAGGAGAAGAGAAAGGAGGCATAAAACTTATTTGAAGAAATAATAGCTGAAAACTTCCCTAATCTGGGGAAGGAAACAGACATCCAGATACAGGAATCACAGAGAGCCCCTAACAAGATAAACCCAAGAAGGTCCATACCAAGACATACAATAATTAAAATGGCAAAAAGTAATGGAATTTTAAAAGCAACAAGAGAAAAAAAAAGTTACATAAAGGGAAATCCCATAAGGCTATCAGCTCAGTTTCAGCAGAAACTTTGTAGGCCAGAAGAGAGTGGTATGATATATTCAAAGTGCTGAAAGGGGGAAAAAAAAAACACGTGCAACCAAGAATACTCTATCCAGCAAAGTTACCATTCAGAATAGGAGGAGAGAGAAAAAGTTTCCCAAACAAAAGTTAAAAGAGCTCATCACCACTAAACCAGCCTTATAATAAATGTTAAAGGGAATTCTTTGAGTGGAAAGAAAAGGCTTTGACTAGAAAAAATTATGAAATGAAGAAAGTTCACGGGTAGAAGCAAACATGTAATGAAGGTAGTAGATTAATCACTTATAAAGCCAGTATGGAGGTTAAAACACAAAAATAGAAAATTATATCTACAAAACCAATCAAAAAATGTAAATTATGACATCATATACATAAAACATGGAGACAGATTAGAAATTTAATGCTTTTAGAATGTATTTAAACTTAAATGACCATCCAGTTAATATAGACTGCCATACCCATAAGATATTATATATGAACCTAATGGTAACCACAAATCAAAAACCTACAGTAGATACACACAAAATAAATAGAAAGTAATCCAAGCATAACACTAAAGAAAGCCATTAAATCACGAGAAGATCAGTAGGTCTAGAGTATAGAATGAGGGAAAATCAGAGTCAGGAAGAAGATAGAAGAGTAGGAGGACAAATTAGAAATTTAATGCTTTTAGAGAAGAGAGCAAGAGAAGAAGAAGGGGACAGAGAAGAACTACAAAAACAACTAGGAAACAATTTACTTTAAAGGGGCTAACTGCTCCAATCAAAAGACTTACATGACTAAATGGTTAAAAAACAAGGCCCATCTATATGCTGCCTACAAGAGACTCACTTCAGATCTAAAGACACATACAGACTGACAGTGAAGCGCTGAGAAAGCATAAAGCATGAAAATGAAAGCAAAAACAAAACAAAACCAGGGGTAGCAATACTTAGACAAAAAAGACTTTAAAACAAAGACTAATGAGAGAAAAAGTCACTACATAATGATAAAGGGAACATCCAAGAAGATGATATAACAATTTTAAATATCTATGCACCCAAATACATAAAGCACACATTAACAAACATAAAGGGAAAAAAAATTAAGTCATACGATAATAGTAGGGGACTTTACCACCCCACTTAAATCAATGGATAGACCATCCAGACAGAAAATCTAGAGGAAATAGTGCCTTTGGACACAACAGACCAAATATATACAGATATATACAGATCATTCCATCCAAAGCCAGCAGAATACACATTCTTTTCAATTGCACATGGAACATTCTCCAAGGTAGATCATGTTAGGCCATAAAACAAGTCTCAATAAATTTAAGAGGCTTAGTATCATATCGAGCAACTTTTCTAACCACAATGATATGAAAATGAAAATCAACTGCAAGAAAATCTGGAAAGAAAAAACATATGGAGGCTAAACAAAATGCTACTAACCAACCAATGGGTTCAACCAAGAAATCAAAGAGGAAATCAAAAAATACATGGAGACAAATGAAAACAAAAACATAATAGTCCAAAATCTTTGGGACATGGGGTGCCTGGGTGGCTCAGTCAGTTAAGCGTCTGCCTTCGGCTCAGGTCATGATCCCAGGGTCCTGGGACTGAGCCCCCCATCTAGCTCCCTGCTCAGTGGGGAGTCTGCTTCTCCCTCTGCCACTCCCCCTGCTTGTGTTCTCTTGTGCACACTCTCTTTCTCTGTCAAATAAATAAATAAAATCTTTTTAAAAAATCTTTGGGACACAGCAAAAGCAGTTGTAAGAGAGAAGTTTATAACAATACAGGCCTACCTCAAGAAATAAGAAAAACCAGGCGCGTGCGTGGCTCAGTTGGTTAAGCGACTGCCTTCCGCTCAGGTCATGATCCTGGAGTCCCGGGATCAAGTCCCGCATCGGGCTCCCTGCTCGGCGGGGAGCCTGCTTCTCCCTCTGACCCTCCCCCCCTCTCATGTGCTCTCTGTCTCTCTCATTCTGTCTCAAATAAATAAATAAAATCTTTAAAAAAAAAAAAAAAAGAAATAAGAAAAACCTCAAACAACCTAATCTTATAATTAAAGGAGCTAGAAAATGAAGAACAAACAAAGCTGAAAGCCAGTAGAAGAGAGGAAATAATAAAGATTAGAGAGAAATAAATAAAATAGAGACCAAAAAATCCACACACAATAGAAAAGATCAATTAAACCAGGAGCTGGTTCTTTATTTTTTTTTAAAGATTTTATTTATTTATTTGACAGAGAGACAGAACACAAGCAGGGGGGAGTGGCAGAGGAAGAGGGAAAAGCAGGTTCCCTGCTGAGCAGGGAGCCTGAGTTGGGGCTTGACTCCAGGACCCTGGGATCATGACCTGAGCCGAAGGCAGATGCTTAACCAACTGAGCCATCCAGGTGCCCCAGAACTGGTTCTTTAAAAAAATAAACAAAACTGATAAAACTTTTAGCCAGACTCATCAAGGGAAAAAGAGGGACGACTCACAAAATCAGAAATGAAGAAAAAATAACAACCAACACCACAGAAATACAAAGGATTATAAGAGAATATTATGAAAAATTATATACCAACCAATTGGACAACCTGGAAAAAAATGGATACATTTCTAGAAACATAATCCTCCACAACTGATTTAGGAAGATAGAAAATTTGAACAGACCTGTTACTAGTAATGGAATTGATTCAGTAGTCAAAAACTCCTAACAAACAAAACTCCCCACTAGACAGCTTCATAGGCAAATTCTACCAAATATTTAAAGAGTTAAGCCTTTTCTTAAATGATTCTAAAAAATAGAAGAGGAATGAGAATTCTAAATTCATTCTATGAGGCCAGCATTACTGTGATACCAAAAGTAGACAAAGACACTACAAAAAAAAATTTATGGGCCAATATCTCTGATGAACATAGATGCAAGAATCCTTAAACAAAACATTGGCAAACCACATTCAGTAATACATTAAAAGCATGACTCACCATGATCAAGTTAAATTTATTCCAGGGATGCAAGGATGGTTGGTATTTGCAAATCAATCAATAAGATACATCACATTAACAAGAGAAAGGATAAAAACCATATCACCATCTCAATACATGCAGAAAAACATTTGACAAAATACGACATCCATTCCTCATAAAAATTCTCAACAAAGTGAGTTTAGAGGGAACATACCTCAACATAATAAAGGTCATATATAAAAAACCCACAGCTAACATCATACTCAGTGGTGAAAATCTGAGAGCTTTTACTCTAAGATCAGGAAGAAGAGAAGGGTGTCCACTCTTGCCACTTTTATTCAACATAGTACTGGAAATCCTAGCTGCAGCATTCAGACAAGAAAAAGAAAACACATCCAAATTGGTAAGGGAGAAGTAAAACTGTCATTATTTGCAGATCCATGAGACTATATATAGAAAACCCTAAAGACCCCATCAAAAAACTACTAGAATGGATAAATGAATTCAGTAAAGTTGTGGGATAAATAATATACAAAAATCTGTTGCATTTCTATACACTAATAATGAAGAAGCAGAAAGAGAAATTTAAAAACAATCCTACTTAAAATTGCACCAAAAAGAATAAAATACCTAGGAATAAACTGAACCAAGGTGATGAAAGACTTGTACTCTGAAAACTATAAAACATGATAAAAGAAAGATGACACAAACAAATGGAGATCTTCCATGCTCATAGATTGAAAGAGTATCATTAAAATGTCCATACTACCCAAAGCAATCTTCACATTTAACTCAATCTCTATTAAAATACCAACAGCATTTTTCACAAAATTAGAAGAAAGAATCCTAAAATTTGTATGGAACCACAAAAGACCCCAAATAGCCAAAGCAATCCTTTTTTAAAGATTTATTTATTTATATTGGAGAGAGAGAGACTGGTGGGGAGGGGCAGAGGGAGAGAGAGAATATCAAGCAGACTCCCTGCTGAGCATGGAGCCCCATGTGGGGCTCAATCCCCCAACCCTGAGATCACAACCTGAGCTGAAACCAAGAGTCAGATGCTTAACTGACTGTGCCATCCAGGGACGCACCCAAAGCAATCTTGAGAAAAAAGAACAAAGCTGGAGGTATCTCATCAATTCCAGATTTCATGATATACTACAAAGCTGTAATAATCAAAACAATATCGTACTAGCAAAAACAAAACAAAACAAAAAAAACTCAGACACATAACCTAGTCCAACAGAACAGATAGAATGCCCAGAAATAAACCCATGCTTATGTGGTCAATTAATCTACAACAAAGGATGCAAGAATATGCAATGGGAAAAAGATAGTCTCTTCAAAAACGGTGCTATGAAAACTGGACAGCTACATGTAAAAGAGTGAAATTAGACCACTTTCTTACACCATACACACAAAGAAACTCAAATTAAAGACCTAAATGCAAAACCTGGAACCATAAAGCCTCTGGAAGAAAACATAGGCAGTAATTTCTTTGACATCTGCTGTAGAAACAGTTTTCTAGATATATCTCCTCCAGCGAGGGAAACAAAAGCAAGAATAAACTACTGGGACTACACCAAAATAAAAAGTTTTTGTGACAGTGAAGGAAACAATCAACAAAATGACAAGGCAACTTACTGAATGGGAGGAGATATTTGCAAATGATATATCTGATAAAAGGCTAATATCCAAAATACTTAAATAACTTACACAAATTAACATCAAAGAACCCCCACAAATAATCTGATTAAAAATGGGCAGAGGACTTGAATAGACCTTTTTCCAAAGAAGACCTACAAATAGCCAATAGACACATGATAAGATGCCCAACATCACAAATCATAAGGGAAATGCAGATCAAAACTACAATTAGATGTCACCTTACACTTGTCAGAATGACTAGAATAAAAAAGGAAAGAAATAACACGTGTTGGCAAGGATGTGGAGGAAAAGAGACCCTAGTACACTATTGGTGGGAATGTAAATTGGTGCAGCTACCATGGAAAACACTATGGAGGTTTTCCAAAGAATTAAAAATAGAAATACCATATGACCCAGTAGTCCTACTACTGGGTATTTACCAAGATATATGCACGCTATGCTTATTGCAGCATTATTTCCAATAGCCAAGATATAGAAGCAACCTATATCTATCTATTGATCTATCTACCAAATATTATTCAGCCATAAAAACTAATGAGATATTGCCATTTGTGACGACATGGATGGGACTGGAGGTATTATCCTAAGTAAAATAAGTCAGACAGACAAATACCATATAATTTCACTTACATGTGGGATCTAACAAACAAAACAAGCAAAGAAACAAAAATACTAAACTCATAAATACAGAGAACAAGTTGGTGATTGCCAAAGGGGAAACAATGGGCTAGGTAGTTATATCTGTTTTATCACTTTAGGGGATTAAGAGGTATAAACTCAGTTATGAAATATGTAAGTCATGGGGATGAAAAGTACAGCACAGGGAACATAGTGAATAATACTGAAATAATACTGTAATGCAACAGATGGTAATTACACTTAATTGTGGTGAGCACTGAGTAATGTATAGAATTGTTGAATCAATATGTTGTACACCTGAAACTAATATAACATTGTGTTAAATATACTTCAATTAAAAAAGGAATAAAGTGAGGGAAAATCAGTTTCATGCCTATCATCATTTACAATGAAAATGTGTAGCAAGAAGACAGTGTTAATCAATTTCATCTACTTTTACTGTCCATGTAATGGAGGTGAGATCACCACTCTAATAGCAATATTTTATATTTGTTACCATTGCCTACAACATAACAAGGAAGAAAAGAAAGTGAAAGAAGGCCTCCATCTTCTCTACCCTCCAGATCCTGCTCTTCTGTATTATTGCTACAATAGTTCAATAATATTTTTATCATGTACCATTTTCCTTTAGTCAATAGTCTAGCAGATGGCCATATAGTACACTGTACAAATTTTCATAACAATTGTGTTTGCTTAGGTTAACAGCAGAAACGTGATCCATTTTATGTGTCCTGAGTCTCCAAATACATCTTTCCAAACATCAGGTGTTGCCTTTAAAATAAGTTACAATTTTGTGTTTCCTAAACTCTCCTGGTTTAGTTTTCATTATTGAATCAATTACATTTCTACAATTCTAGCATAACAATATTCCACACAAAGAATATTTAATCATCTAACATATACTGTCAGTTATCTATAACGTCTTCCTGTATTTTAATTGTAATGAATAGAGTATAAAAATAGTGTCAATCTGTAAATGAACAACTTACTTGCTTTGTGTCAGATCAACTACAATGAGATCTTTTTCCAGAAGTACTACAACAGCATAAGGTTCTTGAAATTCTACAAGTAAAAAATAGAAAGTGGAAGTTTTCATATTTCATATTTTATAAAATCACCAAATTTTCATTTCCTTTATCTCCTTACAAATGTTATTTAAATGATTTCAGAAGACCAAAATATGAGCCAACGTAAGAAGTAACAAAGAGCACTTTGAAAAATACTGTTGTGTTTCTCAGACTTAATGTTTAAGATCATTATAGGGAATATGAAAATGAAAAGTTGAATAGGCATAGAGTTAAACATTTCTCAATAATCATGAGGTGGTGATAGCAGATTATTTGGAGAGTCTGTCACCTCCGTCTCACAATTATCTTATTCTTCCATAACCTTCCATTTTAGATCTGATTTTATAGGTACAAGGAGATGTTCTAAGGAAATAGTAGTTCTGCCTTCCTGAGCTGTGATACATTTTCACCTCCCTATGAGAGCAACACTCCTTATACCAAAAAATTTAATTTCAATTCAATGTGATTTAACATGTACTTAAAGATATGTCCCTAAGCGTATATACCTCAAAAAGGCAAGGAATCTGAGGGATAGTCTAGGATTTTCAAATTCCTAAACTTTAACCGCCCCCCTCCTCCTTTCAATATGTTCTAGCAACTATTCTCAGAACAAAGGATATATGGAAAATAAAATTGACAAGGTCCTTATTCTCATGGAGTTTACATCCCAGGGATGTATACAAACCATGAAGAACTAAACAAATAAGATAAATTCACAGAATAATGTGAGCTATGAAAAGAATTCTTTTCAAAGTTAATAGTATAAGAAATGACTTGTGGTTGGTGGGAGAGCACTGATTTAGCTATTGTGGTCAGGGAAGACACTGCTTTCCATCTATAATAGGGAATAACAAAGGAAAGGCACAGTTAAAGTGTTCTCAATTTAAGGAAAAAGTATTTACAAAAACATCTTACATACACGATATTTGATTCTCAGCTAGAACAGGTATTACTATTTTTCATTTCATAGAGAAAACTGAAGTCCAAAGAGATTATGAGATTGGCACAAATTTACAAAGCTAGTTAACTGAAAAAGCTGGAACTTTACCTTCTGATTCTAAATTCTCATTTGTTTTCATTATTCCAGCAGTTTCTACTAGCTACCTTAAGTAAAGCTCAACAATCACGTGGTGGGAATTTTATTCAGGGTATTCAAGTCTTAGGTGGGAAACTGGAAAAGATGGCCTTCATAGTCCTTCACAAGCCTTTAGAGTCTTGAGAAGCTGTAGAACCTATCATATTTATAAGTCACATGCTACAAGAGAAAAACTAGAAACAGAAACCCCAAAACTGAGGAGTATACCCTTGTTTGGCATGTCTATGTGACAGTATGCAGTCTTCATACTGTTTGCCACCTAATCTGTTCTCAAATTGAGGCTTCTTCCACCTTTCCCTGATCTCTTAGAGCTGTTTTAAGTTTTCAACATTATTTCAGCACTTTTGAATTTAGGGTTTTTAGGGTTTGGGGTTTGTTTGTTTGTTTGTTTGTTTTTTGGTTTAGTTTTCAGTTGAAGGAACACTGGAGTTCTATACTACTACATTTTTTCTTTGTCTTCTCTCCAGGGTAATCATTGATTGGGAAGCAACTGCTACAAAAATAAAATAGCTGAGACACTAGCATGAATAAGCAAAATTCATAATCATTTTAGGTAGTTATATCTATTTTTTCACTTTAGGTAGGTACATCTGTTAGATTAGTATTGTTTCTTTTCAAATAATAAAAACTGGTAGCAAAAGTTTCACCTTTGTAGAAATACCTGGTGTACTGTAGTAATCTCTGAATAAAAAGATTTCCTTAGGAGTCAGTCAGTATTAGGTTCAATTTTGTGTCTATTATTTATTAACAGTTTGATCTTAAGCAAATTCATTAACTTATTAGCTCAATTATATTAATTCAATTTCTTTATCCATTGATATGGCAAAATAATAACTACCTTAGACTATTATGAAGATTAGATGTATATGGAGATGTTTAACGCAAAGCCTGGCACATAGTACATGCTCAATAGATGCCAACAGTATCACTTCCTCTATTAGATTGGTTTATTTTTGAGCAGGCTCAGTATTTTAACCTTAGCCCCCTACAGGTAAAAAGCTCTATACCAATTACTATTTCTCTGAAGAGAAATGCATTAGTTATGATGCTTGTAGAGGACCAGATACAGTTAAATGTAAATGTGAAATTGATGAATTCTGAGTATAGTTACTTAGTTACTCTGGGCAATACCCCCTGAGATAAGAGGCATTTGTGTTCTTTGAAAAGCAAGTTGAATTGAATTGTCAGATGTCACAAATGATTTATCAATATTAAAAACTGTTAATAAATTTATTTGTGTAACATATGCGTAAGATTTATCACTATGTGGCTGCAAAGAAGAATGAAGTTCCATATTTGCTAGTATGGAATCATACTCAAAATACACTAAGTGAAAAAAAGTGTAATATGGAATAGCACATGGAATATGTTCTCATTTGCACAAAAAAGAGATAATGTATACATAGATAAGTACACTTGGGCATATGCATAAACTTTTTGGGAAAATACATAAACTTAGAAATAGTCGCTTTTGGAAGGGTAGTAAGTTTTCATTATATACTAATGTGGATTGTAGGATCTTTTCTGTCGCTTTCATGTATTATTGTTTTAGCCAGAAATAGTTAATAAAATACATTTATATTTTACTGAGTAAAGTATTTCTCTTAGCTCCTGACAAATAATAATTCCATTGTCATTATCACTACTCTGAAAAACAAAGACATATATGTGGCTTGGAAGTGATTAGACATAGTTACAATATATTTATAATTAATATTATTAGAAATTATCCTAACATTTCCACTGATGTGTAGAAACTTATACAGACACACACACACACACACATAAAAATGTGTGGTTGCAGGGGCGCCTGGGTGGCTCAGTCGGTTAAGCGACTGCCTTCCGCTCAGGTCATGATCCTGGAGTCCCGGGATCGAGTCCCGCGTCGGGCTCCCTGCTCGGCAGGGAGTCTGCTTCTCCCTCTGACCCTCCCCCCTCTCATGCTCTCTGTCTCTCATTCTCTCTCTCTCTCTCAAATAAATAAATAAAATCTTAA
The DNA here is from genome assembly GCF_002201575.2 of Neomonachus schauinslandi. Lineage (NCBI taxonomy): Eukaryota > Metazoa > Chordata > Mammalia > Carnivora > Phocidae > Neomonachus > Neomonachus schauinslandi. The sequence continues at coordinate 64,842,404 of NC_058403.1, read as the reverse complement.
AAAAAAAAATGTGTGGTTGCAGAGATCAAACACTATCAGTCTCTATTACTGGCACATATATTTTTCTCTAAGCTCTTTTATAGGGGGCATTTTCCTAAATTCAGCTTTTGCTCTTTTGTTTGTTCTTTGTTCCTTTATCATTCACTCTCATAACTCCAAAGAACATCTATATTCTGATAATTCATAAATAAATATTAAAGACCTTTTCTTTCTCTTTTTCTGCTGACTCTACTGACTTATAATCAGACTTATCTTCTCTTTCCAAAAACTGTTATTATTGCATATGAAACCATTATTCTTTTTTTAAAATTTTTATTTATTCATTTGAGAGAGAGAGAGAGAGAGCATGAGCAAGGGGAGGGGCAGGGGCAGAGGGAGAGAGAAGCAGGCTCCCTGCTGAGCTGGGAGCCCTGACACAGGGCTCAATCCCAGGCTGATTGAGCCACCCAGGCACCCCTGAAACCACTATTCTTAAAATATGTTCGCTTTAACTCATCTGTCATGTCACTCTCTAAACCTAACTGGTGACCAAATTCAATGGGTTTCCTCCTTCTATTCCTACAGGCAGCCCCGTATTTCAGATCTTGACCATTTTAATGAACATTGTCACAAAAGCCTTCCAGCTGGAATCTGGAATTTAAGATTTCAATGTCTGTTCAAACCCATAAACTCCTTTTTGGTAAATTTTACTAAAAGTATTGCTTTCTTTCACCTTAATATTTTCTCAAAATTCTTCTGTAGTTCCCTATTTCCAAATACCTCTAAAAGGCTTTCAATTTTGGGTGCCTGGGTGGCTCAGTTGGTTAAGTGACTGCCTTCGGCTCAGGTCATGATCCTGGAGTCCCGGGATCGAGTCCCACATCGGGCTCCCTGCTCAGCAGGGGGTCTGCTTCTCCCTCTGCCCTCTTCCCTCTCGTGCTCTCTGTCTCTCATTCTCTCTCTCTCAAATAAATAAATAAAATCTTTAAAAAAAAAAAAAGGCTTTCAATTTTTTCTCTAAGTTGATCTCACTCTAGCAAACCTTACAAATTCTAAAACCTTTACTCAATATCCTTTTCAAATGCCAAGTCATTCTTCAAAGTCTACCTAAAGCTTATTTTTCCATGAAGCTTTGCGAGAATATTTTAGCTACTGACTATCTTACTAGCCTGTGAATTAGTATATTATTTAAACTCTGACCCATATAACTCAGCACTTAAGTGTTATATTTTTTAAACTTAAGTCATAATTATCTCCCTCATCCAACTAGATTTTATGTGATTTGACATCAGAGATCAGTTTCATACTTCATCGGTATTCTCAATAAGTCCTTGTAGTACTGAGACCATAGAAGCATCCAATAAATATTTGTTGATTAATTAACAACACAGGTAACTTGTCTGTCCCAGCAACTCTGGAAATAAAGTGCCTCACTGACTGTTATTTCATATTAATTTATCCCATCTTTAAATATGAAACTAAAGAATTTAAAGCAAATTAATACAGTTGTAATAAAACAATTTATAGATCTTCATAGTTACAAAGTGTGCTCATTTTGGCCTTCCAATAGTCATGTGGCGTTATTATTATTCTCTTTCTAAAAATGATAAATCTAACTCATAAAAGTAAAATGATTTACCCAAGGTCACCCAGCTAGTGAATGACAGAGCTAAATCATAAAACCAAATACTGTGCCTCCAAGTCTAGTATTCTTTCTCTTATATATGTTCCCTCTTGAAATTGTAGTTTTATATATATATGTACATACACACATACATACTATGTTGTTTTAATCATAAACTCATATTTTGCTTTTTATGTTTCACCCGTCTCAGTTTTTAGATTACTAATATATTTCATTATTATTAGATTTCATTATACAGTTTGCACATAAGTTTAGTTTTTATGTTTACAAAAAGTCTTTATATTCAGGATTCATCTCTCCTCCCAAAAGCCCTTCTAAATTATTCTCAAAATTGAAATAAATCACTAACCACACATCAGCAATCCTAGAATAATCAGAGGTGCTGCAGTTGCATCTGAAGCAAAGCCAGATGTGAAACAGATGCACTACCACCAGAGTTATAGATCACTGATATCAGGTAAGTGCTTTAACTTTGATTAGTTTTGGAATGGGATGGGTGGAGCTGGTCTAGGAGAGGCTATTAGGAGACCTCAGTTTCCCCAAGTGATTTCACCCCGGACCCCTATCGGACCCTCCCAGCTCAGCTTCCACCATCCTTATCAAAGTTTAAAGCACTTACCTGATATAAGAACCTGAAACTCCAGCACTGCTGTACTACATCTGTCTTACTTCCAGTTTGTCAAGTAGGTACAGTTGCAGAACCTGCTCCAGCACCTGTAGCTCACAGTGTTGTACCACAGTGGATGTCAGCTGCCAAAACTAAAAATATTTAAGCTTAATTTCATTAGGAACTTACTTCAAAAATGATTTTCAACATTAATAGTTTCATTTTTTTTTTTTTACTTACCATTTGGATAGGGTGTTTCACATAAAGTAAGAAATTCAACAATAGGATGATCCATTTCAAGCACTGTAATTGCTTTTCCATGCATGATGGTTAAACTTGGTCTTCTGCAAGCTTTGTCATAGGACAATCCACCAGAAAATATTATGAATGGTTCACTACATAGAAAAAAAAGTTAATGAGATTGAGAAGTCCTTTAAGATGATACAATATCATAGGACTGAGCTAATGAAAAATAAGTTTGGTAGGGATTATACACAACACAATTTGACAGCAAATATCTTTCTTAGTCCAAAATAACTCACCCAAATGACTTACTATTCTACCATTTCCCTTTTTCTGGTTGTGAATTCTTACCATTAAAATTACTAATGAATCAGTCTAAAGGTGATGAGGTGTGTTGGGGAAAAGGTAGAGAAGTTGGAGGGAAATAGAGGTACTCATTGAGTCAAAAGGACATCTCCACATGTATTAGTTGATTCCCAAAACTCTATATCACTACCATTAGAATATTAAGCTATGTTAGTTTATCATATTAACCATTTGGCATGTGGGGTCCAAAATTCCTAAGGGATAAAGGAGGCAAATTTCAATATAAAATTAAATGCAACAATAGCAAGCCCAGAGTGGTAGAATGTAACATGAAAATTCTATGTAATGGAATATCTGTGGGAAAGGGTTATGATAAAAAGATGGAGAAAACTAAGACAAAAAATGTGATCTTCCCAATTTTACCTTGGGTCAGCCAGTTCTATTTAGCTACTAAAACTAACATCAAACTTTTTACGCCCTGTTAGTTGCAAGATACAATTAGATAAATTGAGCGGGGCTGAGATGACTATAAAATATTACAGCTGTCAGAAAGTTATGAAAGAGTGTCATAACTTTTCACTTTTCTCAAATTAATACCTGTATCCCTAGTTTATGTATATAAAAGAAAATATGTTGATGAAGTATATTTAATAAGTAAATACCAAACTGAAAGTATTCTCCAAAAAATTTTTTAAAAAGAACTAGACACTTATTTTACCAAATTCTTTGAGAACATATGCTTCTCTAAATAATTCATTTCCATCTATTCACTAAAGAATCTACTAGTTTCTAAAAATCACTTTATAAATTTCCCTTTCTCTTTCATTTTGTACTGTACATGGTACCAAACATTACCAATGGGACATTTGCTAATCTTAGGCTGGCTATATAACAAGAACAAAAAAAGAGCTTTTTAAAGGGTTTCCATTAAAACTTACATATAAAGTATCTATACTGATTTTTATTTATAATTCTGTCTTAATGTTTTAACATAAATATTTGAGTTGTAAGCTAAATAAGAAAAAATACTCTAATTTATTTTCCTTGAGTCCTGTATCAGTTGATGTTAGTCTTGCTTCAGTAATTTGGCATACTAAATTACCAACCTAGTAATGGTGGTACTAAGCAGCAAGTTTTTTCCTATAAAATAAATGCTTGTATTATTAAGATTTTTCCAGATTTAAAAGTCGTTTCTAATGAAATGAGTAAGTGTTTTTGCACCTTTTTGTGTTGCTTTGTTTTACAACAAACGTCATGATTTAGAGAACATATTATCTTTTCACACATATTGAGGTTAACTATCTGCTCCAAATGTTAATAAGGTCATAAATGTCTATTTTTTCCATGTAAAAGGGGGTGAAGTTAATCTCATCTCCCCTACTGCTAATCCAAATATAGGGTAAGAAGCAATTTACTCTCCCCTTTTTTTTTGGTAAGCACATTGGAAAATATGTCCTTTCTAATATTGGAAGAAAGCAAAACCTTTTCTGCTTTTATTATGACTCCGCATCAGACACTGGGTCTAAAGTTAATTGCTGATATATATGCACTTCTTTGTAAACTATTGAATGACTGAACAAAAAGTTAATTCCTCAGGAAATGCTCAGGAAACCACTCATGAATAATTGCATTAGATACTTAATTATCACATTAAATTCTCATAAGTATAATCCTCATTTTATTAATGAGGTTAAGTAACAACTAAGCAGAAAAACCCAAAAGAAAACAGATCTGTCATATTTCAAAGTCTATTTTCCTAAACAGTGATCTATACTGCCTGTAGCAGATAACTCTGGGATTAATGCAGGTGAACTTGTTTAGAGTCAAGCAGCTATGGAGTGGAAGGATAAAGATTCAAATCCAGACTCTAAAGTACATTTTTCACTTCTAGTCTAATGTTTCTAAAACTGTGGAATATAACTTAAAAAATGCTCTGAAAAAAAAGTTTTTTTTAAAAAGATTCTATTTATTTATTTGACAGAGAGAGAGCACAAGCAGGGGGAGAAGAAGAACCAGGCTCCCTGCTTAGGACCCTGGAGTCATGACCTGAACTGAAGGCAAACACAACTGACTGAGTCACCCAGGCATCCCTGAAAAATAGTTTTTAATTTAAAATTTGATAGACACTTGCACACCATATCTCCCTTTTGAAATTTTATAATTCAGGCCATATAGCAAAGAAAGATTCTAAGAAACTATACAGTAAAGAATCCAATTTACTTTTATATAACCCAGAATTTCTTAGATCTCTCAAATATATTTGATTACAGATTCCTATTTTTCCATGAATACAGTTAGTGATCAAAGGAACACAATTTGATAAATGTTATACCACACTAAACTGACTCCTTTACTACAAGTGTATCTGGGCACACTGATCAGATGGATTATTACAAAAGAAATAAATAACTATATAATTAACAATGTCTTCATACATAAAGAAAACATCAATACAAATTAAAAATTAGTTTTTAAAGATTTTATTTGTTTATTTATTTGACAGAGAGAGCCAGAGAGCACAAATGGGGGTAATATCAGAGGGAGAAGGAGAAGCAGGCCCCCCGCTGAGCAGGAAGCCCAATATAGGACTTGATCCCAGGACCCTAAGATCATGACCTAAGCTGAAGGCTTAACCAACTGAGCCACCCAGGCACCCCAAATTAAAAATTATTGACAACAACTTGGATAAATCCTAAAGGTATTTTGTTGAGTGAAAGAAGCTAGGATCAGAAAGTTATGTAATATATAACTGCATTTATATGACATCTTAAAAAGGCAAAACTACAGTGATAGAGAACAGATCAATGGTTGTCAGGGGTTAGAAGTGGAGAAAAGTGCGACTATAAGGAAGAGCAGGAAAGAAATTTGGGGGTACGGAAATGTTCTGTATTCTTACTGTGGTGGTGATTTCAGGCATCTATACATGTGTTAAAATCCACAGTATTGTACAGCAAAAGAAAAAAATATTTTACTGTATAATTTGTAAAATAAATATAGAAAAAAAATTAAAATTTTTTCTCAATGAAGGCAACAAGATTAAGCAATAAACCGTGCAACATAATATAGCACATACTAAAATAACATTTCTTGCGTATTTATGATGTTCTGGGTATTGTGTGAAGAAGTTTACTTGCATTATTGTATTGAATCCTTATGATATCCCAATGAGAAAACTACTACTATTCTTTTTTTTTTTTTAATTTTTTTTGTTCTTATGTTAATCCCCATACATTACATCATTAGTTTTAGATGAAGTGTTCCATGATTCATTGTTTGTGCATAACACCCAGTGCTCCATGCAGAATGTGCCCTCCTTAATACCCACCACCAGGCTAACCCATCCTCCCACCCTCAGTTTGTTTTTCAGAGTCCATCATCTCTCATGGTTCGTCTACCCCTCCGATTTCCCCCGCTTCATTCTTCCCCTCCCGCTACCTTCTTCTTCTTTTTTTTTTTCCTTAACATATATTGCATTATTTGTTTCAGAGGTACAGATCTGAGATTCAACAGTCTTGCACAATTCACAGCGCTTACCAGAGCACATACCCTCCCCAGTGTCTATCACCCAGTCACCCCATCCCTCTCACCCCACCCCCCACTCCAGCAACCCTCAGTTTGTTTCCTGCAATTAAGAATTCCTCATATCAGTGAGATCATATGATACATGTCTTTCTCTGTTTGACTTATTTCACTCAACATAATACCCTCCAGTTCCATCCATGTCGTTGCAAATGGCAAGATCTCATTCCTTTTGATGGCTGCATAATATTCCATTGTATATATATACCACATCTTCTTTATCCATTCATCTGTTGATGGACATCTTGGCTCTTTCCACAGTTTGGCTATTGTGGACATTGCTGCTATAAACATCGGGGTGCACGTACCCCTTCGATCCCTACTTTTGTATCTTTGGGGTAAATACCCAGTAGTGCAATTGCTGGATCATATGGTAGTTCTATTTTCAACTTTTTGAGGAACCTCCATACTGTTTTCCAGAGTGGCTGCACCAGCTTGCATTCCCACCAACAGTGTAGGAGGGTTCCCCTTTCTCCGCATCCCCGCCAACATCTGTCGTTTCCTGACTTGTTAATTTTAGCCATTCTGACTGGTGTGAGGTGGTATCTCATTGAGGTTTTGATTTGGATTTCCCTGATGCCGAGCGATATTGAGCACTTTTTCGTGTGTCTGTTGGCCATTTGGATGTCTTCTTTGGAAAAATGTCTGTTCATGTCTTCTGCCCATTTCTTGATTGGATTCTTTGTTCTTTGGGTGTTGAGTTTGATGAGTTCTTTATAGATTTTGGATACTAGCCCTTTATCTGATATGTCATTTGCAAATATCTTCTCCCATTCTGTCGGTTGTCTTTTGGTTTTGTTGACTGTTTCCTTTGCTTTGCAAAAGCTTTTTATCTTGATGAAGTCCCAATAGTTCATTTTTGCCCTTGCTTCCCTTGCCTTTGGCGATGTTTCTAGGAAGAAGTTGCTTCGGCTGAGGTTGAAGAGGTTGCTGCCCGTGTTCTCCTTTAGGATTTTGATGGACTCCTGTCTCACATTGAGGTCTTTCAACCATTTGGAATCTATTTTTGTGTGTGGTGTAAGGAAATGGTCCAGTTTCATTCTTCTGCATGTGGCTATCCAATTTTCCCAACACCATTTGTTGAAGAGACTGTCTTTGTTCCATTGGACATTCTTTCCTGCTTTGTCAAAGATGAGTTGACCATAGAGTTGAGGGTCCATTTCTGGGCTCTCTATTCTGTTCCATTGATCTATGTGTCTGTTTTTGTGCCAGTACCATGCTGTCTTGATGATGACAGCTTTGTAATAGAGCTGGAAGTCCGGAATTGTGATGCCGCCGGCTTTGCTTTTCTTTTTCAACATTCCTCTGGCTATGCAGGGTCTTTTCTGGTTCCATACAAATTTTAGGATTATTGGTTCCATTTCTTTGAAAAAAGTGGATGGTATTTTGATGGGGATTGCATTAAATGTGTAGATTGCTCTAGGTAGCATTGACATCTTCACAATATTTTTTCTTCCAATCCATGAGCATGGAACGTTTTTCCATTTCTTTGTGTCTTCCTCAATTTCTTTCATGAGTATTTTATAGTTTTCTGAGTACAGATCCTTTGTCTCTTTGGTTAGATTTATTCCTAGGTATCTTATGGTTTTGGGTGCAATTGTAAATGGGATCGACTCCTTAATTTCTCTTTCTTCTGTCTTGTTGGTGTATAGGAATGCCACTGACTTCTGTGCATTGATTTTATATCCTGCCACTTTACTGAATTCCTGTATGAGTTCTAGCAGTTTTGGGGTGGAGTCTTTTGGGTTTTCCACATAAAGTATCATATCATCTGCAAAGAGTGAGAGTTTGACTTCTTCCTTGACAATTTGGATGCCTTTGATTTCTTTTTGTAGTCTGATTGCTGTGGCTAGGACTTCCAATACTATGTTGAATAGCAGTGGTGATAGTGGACATCCCTGCCGCGTTCCTGACCTTAGGGGGAAAGCTCTCAGTTTTTCCCCATTGAGAATGATATTCGCTGTAGGTTTTTCATAGATGGCTTTTATGATATTGAGGTATGTACCCTCTATCCCTATACTCTGAAGAGTTTTGATCAAGAAAGGATGCTGTACTTTGTCAAATGCTTTTTCTGCATCTATTGAGAGGATCATATGATTCTTGTTCTTTCTTTTGTTAATGTATTGTATCACATTGATTGATTTGCGGATGTTGAACCAACCTTGCAGCCCAGGGATAAATCCCACTTGGTCATGGTGAATAATCCTTTTAATGTACTGTTGGATCCTATTGGCTAGTATTTTGGTGAGAATTTTTGCATCCATGTTCATCAGGGATATTGGTCTGTAATTCTCCTTTTTGATGGGGTCTTTGTGTGGTTTTGGGATCAAGGTAATGCTGGCCTCATAAAATGAGTTTGGAAGTTTTCCTTCCATTTCTATTTTTTGGAACAGTTTCAGAAGAATAGGTATTAATTCTTCTTGAAATGTTTGGTAGAATTCCCCTGGGAAGCCATCTGGCCCTGGGCTTTTGTTTTTTGGGAGATTTTTGATGACTGCTTCAATTTCCTTAGTGGTTATAGGTCTGTTCAGGTTTTCTATTTCATCCTGGTTCAGTTTTGGTAGTTGATACATCTCTAGGAATGCATCCATTTCTTCCAGGTTATCTAATTTGCTGGCATAGAGTTGCTCATAATATGTTCTTGTAATTGTTTGTATTTCTTTGGTGTTGGTTGTGATCTCTCCTCTTTCATTCATGATTTTGTTGATTTGGGTCATTTCTCTTCTCTTTTTGATAAGTCTGGCCAGGGGTTTATCAATCTTGTTAATTCTTTCAAAGAACCAGCTCCTAGTTTCGTTGATCTGTTCTACTGTTCTTTTAGTTTCTAGTTCATTGGTTTCTGCTCTGATCTTTATTATTTCTCTTCTCCTGCTGGGTTTAGGCTTTATTTGCTGTTCTTTCTCCAGCTCCTTTAGGTGTAGGGTTAGGTTGTGTACTTGAGACCTTTCTTGCTTCTTGAGAAAGGCTTGTATTGCTATATACTTTCCTCTTAGGACTGCCTTTGCTGCATCCCAAAGATTTTGAATAGTTGTGTTTTCATTTTCATTGGTTTCCATGTATTTTTTAAATTCTTCTTTAATTTCCTGGTTGACCCATTCATTCTTCAGTAGGATGCTCTTTAGCCTCCATATATTTGAGTTCTTTCCGACTTTCCTCTTGTGATTGAGTTCTAGTTTCAAAGCATTGTGGTCTGAAAATAGGCAGGGAATGATTCCAATCTTTTGGTACCGGTTGAGACCCGATTTATGACCTAGGATGTGATCTATTCTGGAGAATGTTCCATGGGCACTAGAGAAGAATGTGTATTCTGTTGCTTTGGGGTGGAATGTTCTGAATATGTCTGTGAAGTCCATTTGGTCCAGTGTGTCATTTAAAGTCTTTATTTCCTTGTTGATCTTTTGCTTAGACGATCTGTCCATTTCAGTGAGGGGGGTGTTAAAGTCCCCCACTATTATTGTATTGTTGTCGATGTGTTTCTTTGCTTTTGTTATTAATTGCCTTATATAATTGGCTGCTCCCATGTAGGGGCATAGATATTTACAATTGTTAGATCTTCTTGTTGGATAGATCCTTTAAGTAGGATATAGTGTCCTTCCTCATCTCTTATTACAGTCTTTGGTTTAAAATCTAATTTGTCTGATGTAAGGATTGCCACCCCAGCTTTCTTTTGGTGTCCATTAGCATGGTAAATGGTTTTCCACCCCCTCACTTTCAATCTGGGGGTGTCTTTGGGTCTAAAATGAGTCTCTTGCAGACAGCATATCGATGGGTCTTGTTTTTTAATCCAGTCTGATAGCCTGTGTCTTTTGATTGGGGCATTTAGCCCATTTACATTCAGGGTAACTATTGAAAGATAGGAATTTAGTGCCATTGTATTGCCTGTAAGGTGACTGTTACTGTATATTGTCTGTGTTCCTTTCTGGTCTATATTGCTTTTAGGCTCTCTCTTTGCTTAGAGGACCCCTTTCAAGATTTCCTGTAGGGCTGGTTTTGTGTTTGCAAATTCCTTTAGTTTTTCTTTGTCCTGGAAGCTTTTTATCTCTCCTTCAATTTTCAATGACAGCCTAGCTGGATAGAGTATTCTTGGCTGCATATTTTTCTCATCTAGTGCTCTGAATATATCCTGCCAGTCCTTTCTGGCCTGCCAGGTCTCTGTGGATAGGTCTGTTGCCAATCTAATGTTTCTACCCTTGTAGGTTACATATCTCTTCTCCCGAGCTGCTTTCAGGATTTTCTCTTTGTCTCTGAGACTCGTAAGTTTTACTATTAGATGTCGGGGTGTTGACCTATTTTTATTGATTTTGAGAGGGGTTCTCTGTGCTTCCTGGATTTTCATGCCTGTTTCCTTTCCCAAATTAGGGAAGTTCTCTGCTATAATTTGCTCCATTATACCTTCTGCCCCTCTCTCTCTTTCTTCTTCTTCTGGGATCCCAATTATTCTAATGTTGTTTCGTCTTATGGTATCGCTTATCTCTCGAATTCTGCCCTCGTGATCCAGTAGTTGTTTATCTCTCTTTTTCTCAGCTTCTTTATTTTCCATCATTTCATCTTCTATATTACTGATTCTCTCTTCTGCCTCATTTATTCTAGCAGTTAGCGCCCCCATTTTTGATTGCACCTCATTAATAGCCTTTTTGATTTCTACTTGGTTGGATTTTAGTTCTTTTACTTCTCCAGAAAGGGTTTCTCTAATAACTTCCATATTTTTTTCAAGCCCAGCTAGTATCTTTAAAGTGATGATTCTGAACTCTAGATCTGACATTGTACTAATGTCCATATTGAGTAGGTCCCTGGCAGTCGGTACTACCTCTTGTTCTTTTTGTTGAGGTGATTTTTTCCATCTTGTCATTTTGTGCAGAGGAGAATAGATTAATGAGAGAACAAAATGCTAGCAGAGTAACAACGTCCCCAGAAAATATACTCTAAACAAATCAGAAAAGACTTGAAGCAGTGGGAAAAGAAAGGGAAAGAGAGAAAAAAGAAAAAGAAAAAAAAGAAAAAGATAAAGATAAAAACAAAAACAAACAAAACAAAACAACAACAACAACAACAAAAAAACCAGAATGTGATCAAATATGATCAGGCTGGTATATAGATCAGTTCCACACACTAGATTTGGGGTGTATTTTGGTCTTTTAGAAGAAAGTGCCTCCCAAAATTTTAAAGAAAGAAAAACTTATATATGTACAAAAATAAGGGTTGATATGATGAAGGGATGGAATATGACTGTAAAGATGGAAATTATAAAAAATTTTATAAAAGGAATTGATAAGAAGTTGTTTGAAAAAAAGAAAGAAGAGGATTTAAAAAAAGAGGAAAAAAGGGAGAGGATGTGATCAGGCAGGGGAATAGAAAACACCATATACTAGAGATTTAGGGTATATTTTAATCTGTTAGAAGAAACTATCTCAAAATTTTAAAGAGAGAACAACTTATATATATAAGCCAAAAATATGGGTAACTACTATGAAGGGATAGAATAGGACTCTAAAAATGAAAAATAAAAATGTTTTTTTTAAAAAAAGGGATTGATAAGATGTTGGTTGAAAAAGGGAAAAAGAAAAATTCAAAAAGAAAAAAAAGACAGTTAAAAAAAAATTAACTTTGAAAGACTAAAGAATCATGGTAAAAAAGCCATGAATTCTATGTGCAGTAGTCCCCTAGCGCTGGAGTTCTGCCGTTCTCATTGATCGGTAAACTTGGCCTTGGCTGGCTGTTCTCGCTGATCTTCTGGGGAGGGGCCTGTTGCCGTGGTTTCCAAATGTCTCTGCGGGAGGCAGAATTGCCCCGCCCTTGCCCCCTCCCGGCTAAGTAATCTGCTGGGGTTTGCTCTCCGGAGCTTTTATTCCCTGCGAGCTTTCCGTACAGCTTTGGAGGCGGAGAGTGAAAATGGCGGCCTCCCAATCTCCGCCCCGGAGGAGCCGAGAACTCGGGGCCCCGCTTCTAAGTGAGCCCCCAGAGAAAAGCCGTCAGTCACTCCCGTCTCCCCGGTCTCCAGCCGCACTCCGTGCTCACCCGGCCTGTGACCGCGCGTTTCTATCTCTGGCACCCGACCCCGGGTGGAGCCTCCAAACCCAGCAGATCCCTGCGGCGCACTCCTGTGCAGCTCCTCCCGGGGGAGGAAGGTGAGTCTCCATGGATCTGCCGCTTGTTGGGTCCCTGCTGGAGGAGCAGGGGCCCGACTGTGCCGCGGATCACGGTTTATGGCAACCCCGAGCTGAGAGCCCGCACCTGGGCTCCGCCTCTGCAGCCGGCTTCCCTGCTCCGATACCTGGGAGCTCCGCCACACTCAGGCACCCCCGGTCTTTCTGTGACCCGTGGGTCCTGAGACCACACTGTCCCGGAGGGTTCCACCCCCCGCTTAGCCACCAGAGTGACGTCCCTCGGCGGAGCAGACTTTTAAAAGTTCCGATTTTGTGCTCCATGGTTCTATCACTTGCCAGAAGCGGCCGATGGAGGCCCCTCCCCCGCCGTCTATCCTCCCGAATATCGCCTCGGATTCACTTCTCCGCACGTCCTACCTTCCAGAAAGTGGTCGCTTTTCTGATGAGAGAGTTGTTGCTCTTCTTTTCTTCGACCTCCTGTTGAGTTTGTAGGTGTTCAGAATGGTTTGATCCCTATCCAGCTGAATTCCTGAGAGGAGACGAAATCCAGGTCTCCTACTCCTCCGCCATCTTGCTCCGCCCCAAACTACTACTATTCTTACTTAACAGATGGATATGCTGAGGCTTAGAGAACTTTACATATGAAGTCTATCAATAGGTGGCCATGATAGAAAGGGATTAAAAGACTAGCAAAAAGTAATTTTTATTAATTACAGAAACTTGATAATGTTAGTGGTAGCAGGTAGAGAGATCATTATTCCTTTTTCTGAATAGAATAAATTTATTAAGCCTAGAGGCCATTGGTGTTGGGGCACCAATAAGCAATTTGGTGATTGGAGACCAATGATTCCTAAGCAGAATGGTTGTTTATCCCTAGAAATATAAAGCCAGTTTGTGAATGGTTGATCTAAGATGAAAACAGAAAACATACCCTTGCATCTGCTACCTATGCAATCTTTAAGAGACTCTATTGCTGCAGCATATTTGGTAGAACTCTTCTTAAAGTTCTTGCTCCTGCCACAGCCATCCCAATTTTTGACTTCACAAAGTTTACTGTGCACTAGATGGAGCAGAAATATAGCTATTTATTGTCACTTCCAAGCTATGGCCCATTTTACTGTCACAATACCTTTTAGTACTCAACTTTGGTGCTCCTCTGCTGTTTAGTCTCCTTGTGTTCTGAGAGGTGGAACCACTGCTTTTAAAGGTGAATTTTCTAATATAGTAGTAATCACAACAAACACAATGTACTAAAGTGCACTGTAAGTGGGATGACAGTAATTATGATCAATAATATATAATTATTTCACATTAGAAATCTGAAGAATTATTTCTACACAAAATTGGGTTACCAATTACTAGAATAAATCATTAAATTAGGATCAGTGGAATAATTTCAATAATGTGAAATATCATTGCTTTGATGATGACAATAATAACTTCTTTTTATCAAGAAATCCACTATGTGCCACTCATCAAACTTACGACATTACAAACTTCATGCATAATTTCATTTATTCTTCAGAAACATCACAATGAGATAGGTATAATTGATGAGGAAATTAAAGTTTAAAAGAGTTAATTAAAAATTTCAAGGTCACATAGCTGTCTTACCCCATATGCCAAGGATCTTAATAATTATTTTACATTGCCTTGACTTGAATTCCTGATTCCTAAAGTATCTTCTCTTCACCTTCACCCTTTCCTTACTTTTTGTGTGCCACCGTCCTATTATCCCTTAAGCCCATCTCAGGTATCCTCTTTCCTAAGAAGAAATTTACTGATCTCTCTTCACCATTCTCTTCCCCTTTCTCTCTAGGCTGGGTTAGGTGTCCTTTTGTTATGCTCTCATAGCATATCTCTATAAAAGCACCTCACATGTTACATGGAAACCACTAGTTTATGGCCTTACTTCTCCTACTAGACTATAACAGATTCAAAAGCAGGCAGTATTCTCTTTCATTTTAGTACACCAAACAAGTTGCACAGTGTGTGCTAAGTAGTAATAACTAATAATATGTGTACATAATAACAATATATGTATATATGTAAAATGTTTCCATATATAAACATATATAATAACATATGTAAAGTGTGTCCATCCATAATAATTAAATTTAAAATGTTTTAATACTTTAATTATAGTAATATAAAACTGGTCATTTTTACTACTTATGTTTAGTAACATTTGGCTGGACTAAGGAGGTATTGATCTATTGTGTGTATGTACACACATATATATGTATATATATAAACTACTGTAAAAATATATACATAAAAATATATATATATAAATATATACCATAGGATAGTTTATATATATATATGAACTAACACATTAAAAATGGCCATTATTTTATACTATTAAATCTTTCAAAGAGCAGGTATAAACAAACATTAAATGCATCTATAATACTGAGAATACATTCCAGTGTGAACATGTAAGTAATATAACGTAGAATTATCCAATTTAGAGTTAAAATAAAATTAAGGTTTAGGCAAGATTTGTAATTATGGTAATTCTAGAAGAGAATATTGCCACTATAATTATTGTAAGTAAAAAGAACATTCTTGATTTATAGGATAAAGCTGCTATATATACATGATAAAATTTTATTGTATATTATTATTCAATTTAATTTTCTATATCTTAAAATTTAGTACTATTTTATTATGCTAATATATATAACTGTTTATCTTTTCAACTAACTATAATCTTTCCAAGTTCAGAATGTGAAATCCTAAAGTACAGAGACTTGGTTATGTATTTAATTCTTTCATGTGCAATACCAATAGGTATGCTTCTGCTTAATAATATTAAATGATTGCTACTTGTAATGTGCACGGCCCAAAAGCCCGACATTGTTAAAATTAATGTACATAATACTCATCTGAATATTCATAGAAAGTTAAAATAATTAGCAATTGCTATTATAATATTCATAGTAATATCATAGATACTCCTATTAAACAATAAGGAAGATCAATGAAGAGGATTTAGCCAGTTAATATACTTATATAATTATAAGAAACTTTAAGTAATACATGATTATTAAAGGTTATTTGCCATTCTTGTCTGTTTCTTATATATTGTCCCATATCACCCAAAGTAAAAAATGCATACCTGTTTCTACAGGTCTTGTATTCTACTTTAAGAATTGGTTTACAAGATTCAGATTTTCTTCCTTCTCTTTGACTTTTTCCTAAAGAAAGAAAAAGGATTTTGTTAAATTATATTTAAATTCTACACATCCATGACAACTTCAAAAGTCTGACTAAAAGAATATAAAGAAAAAATAAGGTAATTATGTGTTTTTCATAATACGATAAATACAATTCTATGCATCCTAACATATTTGTTGAATCCTAATAACTGACTGCTATATAAGCAATAAAGTTATTTGTAAACTTATCATATTCGTAAACTTATCAAACATACACTTTCTCCATGTATAAATCTAGTCTCATATAAAGTTATTTTAATTATTTAAGTTTTAAGATTACTTTAGAATTAAAGACACATACACATCATACTTATCTGCATAATGAAATACATAATTATGAAAATCCATACTAGGCCCATTATAGATTTTATCTATGATACAAGCAAACCCTTTTCTCATGCAGAAAGACTTGCCATTTAAAACTTATGACACACTATCAAAATCATTGCATTTTCATCAAATTCATTTAACAGAAAGCCCATTAGACAATGAACAAAGATGGTATATTTCAATGATGTTCTATATTTGCATAAAAATAGTTTCTTGTAGGGAAAGGTTATGTTGTTTAGACTCCACGGATTTTGAAAAATGATTAAAAAGAGTAGGAAATGGAAGTAAAGCTACTTATGCATATAACATCTTTCAGTTGTGATTTTGCTTATAATTCTATGTATCATTTTGATAAAATTGACATTTTTGTGATATGTTTGTTTCCTTTTTATTTTAATAAATACCCTTATTTATTCTTGTATTGCCACAACTGTTTATAGACACAGATACCTATTATGTAGATAGACGTTTATGTGCATTTAAGTTTAAATTTTCAGGATAGCTTCCGAATGGCACAATCATAATCCAAATAGGATGTCAAAATAATTTAATTTGTTTAAAGGGCAGGGTATCAGCATATAACATACCTTATCTGCTACATGGCATGCTTTCTGAATTTGCTTTCTCTTTCTTTTACCCTATGTCAACTAAAGAAGCAATCAATAATAAAATATTGGTCATAATAATTCACACTGTAAAAAAGATTTAAAAGTACCTGTATTACATATAAAAAGGAATTACTGACATTATATGTAGATCATGATGCCTTACAAAGAGAGAACTTTGGCTCAGGGACTCACTCTGAGCAGTGGTCTTAGGGGTAAGAAACAGCTGGTTGGTGATTCCTGGTTTGGGTAACATGTGGGAACAGAGAGAACTGAAGGAAATAACAACAAGGAAAGAGACCCATTTTCCTCAGTTGATATATTTTTGATCCATTTCTTCTCTAATAATTGCCAAGCTATTAATCAAATCAAGACAGTATATTTGCTGTTGTTTATATATATGTGTGTGTGTGTAAGCAATTACAATTTTTCAATCAGTGCACATTAGTATTATCCACTAATTTCAGTAAAAAGGAATAATACCTAAATTAATTAATTAATGATTTACTTCAATTTCCAACTCCAGTAATTAATTTTTGGCTGAAGGTTTTCAACTTTGATTATGTTCATTGCCTGTCAATAATTGAAATATAGTTATATGTTATGTAAAAAATTGTTATAAAAATTGCATTTATTGCTACTCTTTATATTCAAAGTACTATACTAAATGGCACAGTAAAAAGAAGTAACTGACCACCAGGAAACTTAAAATTTACTAGTTTAAGCAAAGCATATATAAAACTGACAATATGAGGTACCATAAACAAATAAGTGATTGATAGACTTGAAGTGTTGAGAATAGTAGGAGTACATGAAGTAGGAGTTAAGAATATTATGGTTTCACTTTATGATAGAAAAATTTACAGATTTTTGCAGATGATTTTCTAGAAGCTAGATTAAGCATTAAAAGATAGAACTTGGGAGTTTGGGTCCAAGATGGTGACACAGGAAGACCCTGAACTCACCCCCTCCATAGACACACCAAATCTACACCTACTAATAGAGCAATTCCTCCTGAAGAAGAACTGAGAGCCCATTGAACAGCTTCTGCACAACAAAAGATAGAGACCACAAAGAGACAGCACAAGAGAGGGAGACACAGTAACAAAGGGAAACTCTAACCCCAACACTGTGAACTACAGTGGGGAGAGACAGGACTAAGGGACCATGAGCAGACTCATCTGTTCTGGGGCATAGAAAAAAGTTACGGTTTAAAAGGCAACTAGAATATGATGGAACCAGCCAAATGGAAGAGCTGAAAGGTTTTTAAGGCTGGCGGGCTGGCAAGCACCACTCTTTATGATCCCCCCTCCACCTTGAAAATGAAGGTGGGAGCAGGGTCCAGGTGCCATAGTTGGCCTCCCACCTCAGCAAGAATTGGGCCCCTAGCCCATGCCAGCCCTTGATGGCCTGGGTCACTGAAAAAAAGCCACAGTTTAAAAGAGCAACTACCATATAAAAGGTCAACCCCTAGAACTTCACCAAATGGTGAGGGAGCTGCTGAAACTTTCTCCAGCCTGGCAAGCACCATGATTTACATTCCCCTCTCCACCTTGATAGCATGAACAAGAGCAGGATCCAGTCACCTTAGCTAGCCCACCACCTCAATATCCCTGGGCCCCTAGCTCACACCAGCCCCAGCCATCCCACCAAGATGCCCCAGTGCAGTGCACACTGGAACACTCCTTGTCAGTGCTCACTACAGCTCAAGCCTTTTTGCCAAAGTGACACATGTGCAAAGCACTCCAGAATACACCAGGCCCATATAATGTTGACTCCAGACAATTCACCAGGCAGCCCTTGCATGGAGCACTCCAGAAACCCCTGGTCCATGCTCACTTTGGCTCCAGCTTCTCCACTAGGGCTTCCTCTGCATGGAGCACACTGGGAACCCGTGGGTCACACTCTGCCTCAGTTCCAGCCTCCCCACCAGGATTCCCCCTGTGTGAATCACTCTGGGACACCCCAACTTGCACTAACTTCAGTTTTAGCCATCCTGCCAGGGCACCTTATGCATGGAGAGCCCAAGGATGCCCCCACCCCAACCCTGCCTGGCACCCACTTCAGGTTTAACTATCCTGCTTGGGTGTTCTCTGTGTGGAGAGCCCCAGGACATCCCAGCTTGTACCCACTTTGGCTTCAGCCATCCTGCCAGGGTGCACTCTGTGTAGAGTCCCAGGATTCCAGCCCCCCCAACACAGCTTACACCCACTTCAGCTGTCCTGGCAGGTCACTCTCTGTGTGGAGACCCTAGGACCACCCTGGCCCATACCCATTTCAGTTTCATCCATACCACCAGATTTCCCAGCACAGAGTGCCCCATGACCCATAGTACACAACAGCCACTGCTCCAAATAACCAACCAAAGTCACCAGGCACATACAGTCTACACAGGGGATGACAATACACAAGATCATTCCTTCAAATTTAGAAAAAGTAGCTGTTGCACCTAACTCACAGAAACAAAGAAAGTCAAGTAAAATAAGGAGACAGAAGAATATGTTCCAAATGAAAGAACAAGACAAAGCCTCAGAAAAAAGAACTAAATGAAACAAAGATAAGCAACCTACCTGATAGAGTTCAAAAGTAATGGTCATAAAAATGCTCAATGGACTGGAGAAAAGAGAGGATGAACTCAGTGAGAACTTTAATATGAGATTAAATATATAAAAAACCATCATTAGTGTTGAAGAATACCATAACTGAAATGGAAAATCCACTAGAGGTAATCAACAGTAGATTAGAAGGTGCAGAAGTGATCTGAAAGACAGGGTAATGGAAAACACCCAGCCTGAGCAGCAAAAAAGAAAAAAAATAATTGTAAAAAATGAGCATAGGTTAAGGAATACCTTGGACAAGATCAAGTAAACAAACATTCTCATTATAGGCATCTCAGAAGGAGAAGAGAGAGAAAAGGGCACAAAACTTATTTGAAAAAAGTGATAGCTGAAAACTTCAATAACCTGGGGGAGGAAACAGATATCCAGGCTCAGAAAGCAGAGTTCCAAACAAGATTAATCTAAGGAGGTCCACACCATGACACATAATAATTAAATATGTACAAGATTAAAGATAAAGACCTAAATGTGAGACAGGAAACCATCAAAATCCTAGAGGAGAATACAGGCAGCAACCTCTTTGGCCTCAACTGAAGCAACTTCTTACTAGGGAGGCCAGGGAAACAAAAGCAAAAATGAATTATTGGGGCTTCATCAGGATAAAAAGATTCTGCACAGTGAAGGAAACAATCAACAAAACTAAAAAACAACCTGTGAAATGGGAGAAGATATTTGCAAATGATATATCTGATAAAGGATTAGTATCCAAAATCTATAAAGAAATTATCAAGCTCAACACCCAAAAAACAAATAATCCAGTTAAGAAATGGGCAGAAGACATGTATAGACATTTTCCAAAGAAAACATCCAGATGGCTAACACATGAAAAGATGCTCAACATCACTTACCATCAGGGAAATGCCAATTAAAACCACAGTGAGATACCACCTCACACCTGTCAGAATGACTAAAATTAACAACACAGGAAATAAGAGAATCCTCCTACACTGTTGGTGGTAATACAAACTGGTGCAGCCACTGTGAACAATAATATGGCTGTTCCTCAAAAAGTTAAAAATGAACTACCCTATGACCCTATGACCTATTATGTATTCACCCAAAGCATACAAAAGTACTGATTCAAAGGGACATATGCACCCTGATGTTTATAGCAGCATTATCAACAATAGCCAAATTATGGAAAGAACCCAAGTTTCATTGACCAATGTATAAAGAAGATATGGTATGTGTGTATACACACACACACACACACACACAATGGAATATTACTCAGCCATCACAAAGAATGAAATCTTGCCATTTGCAATGACTTGGATGGAGCTAGAATGTATTAATGTTAAGCAAAAGAAGTCAGAGAAAGACAAATAACATATGATTTCACTCATATGTGTATTTTAAGAAACAAAACAGATGAACATAGGGAAAAAAAGAGAGGGGGGAGGCAAACCATAAGACTCTTAACTATAGAAAACAAACTGAAGGTTGATGGAGGGAGGTGGGTGAAGGATGGGCTAAATGGGTGATGGCTATTAAGGAGGGCACTTGTGATGAGCACTGAGTGTTATATGTAAGTGATGAATCATTAAATTCTTTTTTTTTTTAAAGATTTTATTTATTTATTTGAGAGAGAGAATGAGATAGAGACAGAGAGAGCATGAGATGGGGGAGCATCAGAGGGAGAAGCAGACTCCCTGCTGAGCACGGAGCCCGATGCGGGACTCGATCCCGGGACTCCAGGATCATGACCTGAGCTGAAGGCAGTCGCCCAACCAACTGAGCCACTCAGGCGCCCGAATCATTAAATTCTACACCTGAAAACAATTTTACATTTATTTTAATGAACTAGAATTGAAATAAAAATTGAAATAAAAAAAGGAAAAAGAAAGATTAAAGATAGAATTTTAAAAGCAGCAAGAGAGAAGCAAATAGTTATGTGCAAAGGAAGTCCCATAAAGCTATCAAGTGATTTTTCAACAGAAACTTTGCAAGCCAGAATGGAGTGGCATGATATATTCAAAGTGCTGAAGAGAGAAAAAACCTACAACCAAGAATACTCTATCCAGCAGGTTATCATTCAGAATTGAAGGAGAAATAAGAATTTCCCAAAGAAAAGTTAAAGGGTCATCACCACTAAACTGGCCTTACAATAAGTGTTAAAGGAACTTCTTTAAGTGGAAAAGAGAAGGCCATAACTAGAAGTAAGAAAATCACAAAAGGAAAAAATATGTCATGAGTAAAAGCAAACATTAAGTAAAGATAATAGAGCAATCACTTATAAAGCTAGTTTGAGGTTAAAAGAAAAAAATAATACAGTTAATTATATCTAAGAAATTAGTTAAGGGGTACACAAAATAAAAAGATGTAATTATGATAAGATATACATAAAATGTGAAGGGAGAAATAAAGTTATTTTAGAATGTATTCACACTTAAATGACCATCAAATTAACATACACTTCTATATACTTAGAATGTTATATATGAAACTCACGGTAACCACAAACCAAAAACCTATAATTCATACACAAGAAATAAACAGAAAGAAAACCAATCATAACACTAAAGAAAGATACTGATTACAAAGGAGCAAGAGAAAAAGAAATGAAAAAAGAACTACAAAAATCACCAGAAAACAATTGACAAAATGTCAACAGTACAATAATTACTTTAAATGTAAATGGTCTAATGCCTTCATCAAAAGACATAGGGTGGGGCGCCTGGGTGGCTCAGTCGTTAAGCGTCTGCCTTTGGCTCAGGTCATGATCCCAGAGTCCTGGGATCGAGCCCCGCATCGGGCTTGGCAGGAAGCCTGCTTCTCCCTCTCCCACTCCCCCTGCTGTGTTCCTGCTCTCGCTATCCCTCTGTCAAATAAATAAATAAAATCTTTAAAAAAAAAAAAAGACATAGGGTGGTGGAATAAATAAAAATACAAGATCAAACCATCTATATGTGGCCTACAAAAGACTCACTTCAGACCTAAAGACACATACAGACTTAAAGTGAAAGGATGGAAAAAGATGATATAAATGAAAGTGAAAAAAAAAAACAAAATGGGGTAACACTACTTATATCAAACAAAATAGACTTAAAACAAAAACTGTAACAAGAGACAAGGGGACTATACAATGATAAAGGGGTTAATACAACAAGAGGATATAACAATTGTAAATATCTATGTAGCCAACATTGGAGCACCAAAAACATAAAACAAAAATATTAACACACATAAAGGGAGAAATTGACAGCAATACAATAATAATAGAGGTCTATAACACACCACTTACATCAATGGATAGATTAGGCAGAAAAGCAATAAGGAAACGGTGTCTTTGAATAACTTAACAGAAATATGCAAAACATTCCATCCCAAAACAACAGAATACACATTCTGTTCAAGTATACGTGAAACATTCTCCAGGATAGATCACATGTTAGGCCACAGGACAAGTCTCAATAAATGTAAGATTGCTGAAATCATATCAAACATCCTTTTTGACCACAACAGTATGAAACCACAAGACAATCACAAGAAAAAAGAAATGGAAAAACCTAAACACAAGGAGACTACCAACATATTACTAACAACCAATGGGTCAATGAAGAAATCAAATAGAAAATTAAAGAATACATGGGGGCACCAGGACGGCTCAGTTGGTTAAGCATCAGACTTGATTTTGGCTCAGGTCATGATCTCAGGGTTATGAGATTGGCCCTCACACTGGTTTTTGTCCTGGGTATGGAGCCTGTTGGGAATTCTCAGTCTCCCTCTCCCTCTACCCCTACTCCTCACTCATGCTTGCTCTCTCTAAAAAGAAAAATGTAGAGGAATAAAAATGAAAAAACAGTGGTCCAAATCTTTGATGCAGTGAAAACAGTTCTAAGTGGGAAATTTAGAGTAATACAGGCCTACTTCAAGAAACAAAAATAATCTCCAATAAACAATCTAATCCTACACCTAAAAGGATTAGAAAATAAGAACAAAGCCCAAAGTTAGTAAGAGGAAGAGAATAATAAAGATAACAGCAGAAATAAATGAAATAAGACTAAAAAATCAACAGAAAAATCAATGAAACTAAAAGTTGTTTCTTTGAAAGGATAAACAAAATTGATAAACCTTTAGTCAGACTCATCAAAACCAAAAAAAGGGTAGATCCAAATGAATAAAATCAGAAATTAAAGAGGAGAAATAACAGCTGAAATTGAAGGAATACAGAAGATTCTAAGAAACTACCACAAAAATCATATGTCAATAAAGTGGACAAACTTGAAATGAATAAATTCCTAGAAACATAGAAATTTACAAAACTGAATCAGGAAGGAATAGAAAATCTAAACAGATCAATTACTAGTCATGAAATTCAACAGATAATCAAAAAAACTTCCAATAAACAAAAGTCCACATCCAGATTGAGTCACAGGTGAATTCTACCAAACATCTGAAGAAGAGTTAATATCTCTTCTTCTCAAACTATTCCAAAAGAAAGAAGAAAAAGGGAAACTTCTAAATACATTCTATGAAGTCAGCCATATCTTGATAACAAAACCAGACAAAGACATTACAAAGAAGAAAACTATAGGGCAAGATCCCTGATGAACACAGATGCAAAACTCAACAAAATATTAACAAGCTGCATTCAACAATATATTAAAAGGATCAGTCACCATAATCAAGTGAAATTTATTCCAGGGATGCAAGGATGGTTCAATATTTGCAAATAATGTGATATGATATATCACACTAACAAAATGAAGGATAAACATGATATGATCATCTCAATAGATGCACAAAAAATTATTTGATAAATTTCAACATCCATTCATGATGAAAACTCTTAATAAAATGAGTTTAGAGGGAACATACCTCAACATTATAAAATCGATATAAAACAAAAACCACAGGTAACATCAGACTCAATGGTGAAGAACTGAAAGCTTTTCTTTTAAGATCAGGAACAAGACAAGGCTGTCCACTCTTGCCACTTTTTAACACAGTACTGGAAGTCCTAGCTGCAGCAATCAGACAATAAGAAGAAATAAAAGGCATCCAAACTGGGAAGGGAGAAGTAAAACTGTCAGTATTTGCAGATGCCATGACAGAAAATCCTAAGCCTCCACCAAAAAATTATTAGAAGTAATAAATGAATTTAGTAATGTTGCAGGGCACAAAATTAATATACAAGTATCTGTTGCATTTCTATACACAAATAATGAAGTAGCAGAAAAATAAATAAATAAATACAATTCCACTTACAATTGGACTGAAAAGTATGAAATACCTAGGGATAAATGTAACCAAGGAGGTGAAAGGCCTGTACTCTGAAAACTATAAAACATGATGAAAGAAATTAAAGATGAAAACAAATGTAAAGGTATCCCCTGCTCATGGATTGAAAGAATATCATTAAAATGTCCATACTACCCAAAGGAATTGACAAATTCAATATGATCCCTATCAAAATGCCAACAGCATTTTTCACAAAACTAGAACAAATAATCCTAAAATTTGTATCAAACCACAAAAGACCCTGACTTGCCAAAGCAATCTTGAGAAAGAACAAAGCTGGAAGTATCACAATTCCAGATTTCAAGATTTACTACAAAGCTGTAGTAATCAAAACAGTCTGGTATTGGCACAAAAAGAGACACACAGTCCAATCGAACAGAATTGAATGCCCAGAAATAAACCCATGCTTATATAGTCGGTTAATCTATGACAAAGGAGGCAAGAATATCCAATGGGGAAAAGACAGTCTCCAAAAATGATGTTAGGAAAACTTAACAGCAGCATGCAAAATAATAAAACTGTACCATTTTCTTATACCATAAACAAAATAAACTCAAAATGGATTAAAGTCCTAAATGTGAGACCCAAAACCATAAAACTTGTAGAAGAAAATATAGGCAGTAGTCTCTTTGACATTGGCTTTACCAACATTTTTCTAGGTACGTCTCCTTAGGTAAGAGAAACAAAAGCAAAAATAAATTATTGGGACCACACCAAAATAAAAGGCTTCTGTACATTGAAGGAAACCACCAACAAAATGACAAGGCAACTTACTGAATGGGAGAAGATATTTGTAAATGATATATCTGATAAGGGTTAATATCCAAAATATATATTTATACAACTTGACACCAAAAAAAACCCCCAATCTGATTGAAATATGGGCAGAGGACTTGAATAGTCCGTTTTCCAAAGAAGACATACAGATAGCCAACATCACTTTTCAGAGAAATGCATATCAAAACCACAATAAGATGTTACCTTACACCTGTCAAAATGGTTAGAATAAAAAAGACAAGAAATAACAAGGATGTGGAGGGAAAGAGACCCTAGTGCACTGTTGGTGGGAATGTAAACTGGTGCAGCCACCATGGAAAACAGCATGGAGATGTCTCAAAGAATTAAAAATAGAAATATCATATAACCCAGTAATCCCACTACTCAGTATTTGCCCAAAGAAAACAAAAACACTGGGGCGCCTGGGTGGCTCAGTTGGTTAAGCGACTGCCTTCGGCTCGGGTCACGATCCTGGAGTCCCGGGATCGAGTCCCGCATCGGGCTCCCTGCTCATTTACAGTAGCCAAAAAAAAAAAAAATGGAAGTGTTCATCCATAGATGAATGGATAAAGAAGATTTTGTGTGTACACACATACACACACACACACAATGGAATATTGCTCAACCATAAAAAAAATCATATCTTGCCATTTGTGACAATGTGGATAGACCTAGACAGTATTATACTGAGTGAAATGTCAGACAGAGAAAGGCAAATACCATATGATTTCATATGGTATTTCAAACCCAGATTGAAATACAGAGAACTGATAGGGAGCATAGGGGAGTTGGGTGGGGGATAGGTGAAATAGATAAAAAAAGATTAAGAGGTACAAACTTCTAGTTATAAAATAAATATGAAGATGAAAAGTATAACAAAGGGAATATAGTCAATAATATTGTAATAACTTTGTATGGTGATGGATGATAACTTCACTTACTGTGGTAAGCACAGCATAACATATAGGGTTGTTGAATTTCTATGCTGTACACCTGAAACTAATATAATATTGTATGTTAATTATACTTCAATTAAAAAAAGTTATATGTGAATTTTCTACTACACAGAGGGTAAGCACCCCAAATCCTGTGTTGTTCAAGGGTCGACTATATAATTAACTGCTACAACTCCATAATAATAATTTTAAAAAACCCAATTTGTCACAATACAGTACACCATTAGTTTTTGATGTAGTGTTCCATGATTCATTGTTTTCGTACTGTATGGTGACTAACATAACAATAAAATTAAATTAAATTAAAAAAAAAACCCAATTTGTAAATGAGCAAAGGAACTCAACTTTCTCCAAAGAATATTAGAAATGAATATAAGCACATGAACAGATATTAAATATCTTTATTCATTAGGGAAATGCCAATCAAAACTACAGGAGCTATTACCGCATATCTACTAGGATGGCTATAATAAAAGATAGATATTAACAAATGTTGATAAAGATGTGGAGAAGTTGGAAACCTAATATTGCTTGTGAGTATGTAAAAGCCTGAGGACTCTGGAATACAATTTGGCAGTTCCTTAAAATGTTAAATATGAGTTGTCATATGATCCGGTAATTCCATTCTTGGATATATACCAAAGAGAAATGAAAATATATGCTGGCACAAAAGTTGTACATAAACATTCACAGCAGAATAATTCAGAATAATCAAAATATAAGAACAACCCAAATGTCCATTAAGTGATGAGTAGATAAAAGCGGTATATCTACACAATGGAATATTATTCACCAGAAATAGTTAGACTTGCTATGACATGGATGAACCTTGAAAACATTATGCTAAGTGAAAAAAGCCAGTCATGAAAGACCACATTTAGTATGAGTTTATTTATATGAAATGTCCAGAACAGTCAAATCTATAGAGACAGAAGAAGGCCAGTGGTTGCCTAATAATGGTGGAGGAGTAGGGATGGGATGACTATTAATGAGTATGGCGTTTCTTTTGGGGATGACAAAAATATTCTAAAATTAGATTGTGTTGATGGTTGCATAACTCTGAATATACTAAAACCATTGAATTGTACACTTTAGTGAATTGAGAATTATATTTCAATAAATTTGTATTTTTTTAATAGAAGTTTAAGCTCTCTGAAGTGTAGCATAAAACTGCAGACAAGGGGTGCCTGTGTGGCTCAGTCGGTTAAGCGTCTGACTACAGCTCAGGATATGATCTCAGGGTCCTAGGATGAGGCCCTCATGTCAGGCTCCATGCTCAGTGGGGAGTTTGCTTCTCCCTCTCTCTCTCCCCCGCCTCTCCCCGCTCCACCCTCTGCTCACGCTCTCTCTTTCTTTCAAATCAATAAACACTATCTTTTAAAAAAATACAAATTCTATCTTTACCATTTATCTCTCAGCATTTCTAGTTTAACAATGTTTTTTGGGATCTTAGTTTACCTTGTTTTTGTGGTTGTTAGCTCAATGACATATTAAAAAATAAATTTATTTCATTTCAGTAAGTATTTCAGCAAGAATTGTTTAGGGCATCTAACCTTCCAAACTGCCTATAATTGACCATTACTCCTTGTTCAAATATTTTTTCTTATTTTCATGTTTATTTTTGCTGCACATAACCTTGTCTAATTTTTAAAACCTGTTATTTTTCTTGGGAACAAAGTGAATTTTGAATTAATATGGGGGGAGCTAACATCTTTATAATAATGAATCTACCCATGCAGACATAGGGTATTTTTTCATTATTCAGTCTTCTTTATGTCCTTCAGCAGAAATAATACCTCACTGTTATTTTAAGATTTATATCCAGGTATTTTTATGGATGCTATTTTTTTAAATGGTTTTATCCACCCATTGTATTTTGTTTTGTATAGAGTTCTCATGTTATACTCAATAGTATTCCTAATTAGTTTTTATTTTTTAGTTGTGCAATTACATTACCAAAAAAGTAATTATAATTTTGAACTCTCTAAACTTTTAAATATCATATTTCCTTTTCAAGTCTAAAGACATTGGATAATATTTTCAGGAAAATGTTAAATAACAGTGATAGTTGTTGACATCTCTGTCCTGTTTCTGAACAACAATGTCACTATTAAGTATTACATGGGATTTGGTTTAAGATCATGTGTGTAGATTGCATGTGTGTGTGTATGTGTGTGTTTAGCTGAAGGCATTATAATTGAAGAATAAGTATTTGAAACCATTAAAATTTACTGTGAAAGAAAAATAATGTCTCTAATACTAGTGAAAACCAGCTACAACAAGGGCAATGTCACCACAGTGCTAATCTCAAGTGAAATAGGTACTAAAGTAAACTCGTCTGTGGTCACCCTCCCTCTTTTCCCACTACTGTTCAATAATCTGAGTTTCAGACAAAGCCTACTTTTGTAGTATAGAAAATATTGATTTGTAGAAAAATAATGAGTCTAGACGTGGTTCCACAGTTTAGAAGACATATGGCTAGGGAGGAATTGGGTAACAAAAGTATATTCTATAGTATATACAACATAATATCCATAATATACATTTCCAATTATTAGATATGTGAAGAAGCAGAAAAATGTGAGCCATTCTTATGAACAGAGGCCAACATCAAGGCGAAGCAGATTTTGGTATCATCAAACAAAGATTTAAAGCAGCAATTATAACTAAGCTCAATGTGGAAAGGGAAAGGGGAAGGGAAAGAGAAAAGGAAGGAAAGGACTCATAATGAAAAGAGGAAATCTCATCAGAAAAATAGAAAATATAAAAAGGTAGCAAGTGGAATAAATATCTGAAATAAAAATAACTTAAGGGTTTAATAGCTGAATGAAAATTACAGAGGAAAAAGGCAGTTAAATTGATGATAGATCAATGTGAATTATCCAATTTGAAATTCAGAGAAAAAAATGATTAACAACAACAAAAAAAAGAGAGGCTCAGAAACATGTGAGACAATACCAAAAATTCTACCAGACAGGTAACTGGTGTCCCAGAAAGAGAGGTAGAAAGAGGTTGGAGCAGAAAAACATATTTGAAAAAATAAAAAGCTGAAATGTTCCCCAATTTTATGAAAGATACAAATTTCTAAATGTAACAAGCTCTGTAGCTCAGTAGAACCCTAAATAGAATGAACTTGAAGAAAACAAACTAGGCATATCATAGTCAAATTGTTGGAAATAAAAGTTACAAAATTTTGAAAGTAGCCAGGGGAAAATGACACATTATACACAGGGGAACCAAAAGTCAAAACACCACACATTTCTCACTCAGAAACTATGTAAACCAGAAAATAGTGGAATATTTTTAAAGTGTGTAGCAACTTAAAAACAACATACACACATACAAACTGTGAACTCAGAAATCTACATCCAGCAAAAATGTCCCTCAAGAATAAAAGCAAAAAAGGAATTTTTAAAGGAAAGCTAAGTGAAATGATAAATGATTTTCCTGTATCTTCAAGAACAAATGAAATCATAAAAATTCATAAATATAAAATTATATTAAGAGAAATTATAAAACACAAAAGAATATATTCCTTCTAATTAAAAACTACTTAAGACTACTTAAAGCAAAAATTATAACAATGTATTTAGAAGTAATACATATAACTACTGCAAAAGTAAATAAAAGTAAATAAATATATAGGCTTATGAAGCTTCTACATTTTTTTTGTGAAGTGCTACAATGTTAACTCTAATAGACTGAAAAGTTAGGGAAGTATACTATAATCCCTAGAGTAACTGACCAAAATAAAAGGTCTGAAGATAAAATGCCTAAATGTAAATTAAAATGGAATTCTAATAAAAACTTTCAAATAATCCAGAGGCAAAAAGGGGAGAAAAAGGGAACAACAACAAAAAAAGACTGGACCAACAGAAAACAAACAGTAACTTGGTATACTTAAATCCATTTCCATCAGTAATTACATTTAATATTAATAGACTGAACACTCCAACTAAATGTTATAAAACTGAATAAAAAAGACCTGACTATATGCTCTCTATGGAAAACCTAATGGATGCCTAACAATTAAGCCTCAAAAATACATGAAACAAAAAGACAGAAATAAAGTGAAAAGTAGATAATTCTACAATTGTTAGGAAATTTTAATACCACTTTCAGAAATTGATAGCACTAGTCAAATATCAGTAAAATCCAAGGATTTAATTAATGCTATCAACCACCTTGACCTACTTGATTTAAAAAGTATATAAAACAGAAATGAACAAAATTACAGGGAAAAATCCATAGTAATAGAGATTTTAACTTATCTCTCTCAAAACTGAAAAATCAAACAATAAAAAATCAGGGAGGGAGACGAACCATGAGAGAATCTTGACTCTGGGAAACAAACTGAGGGTTGCAGAAAGGGAGTTGGGTGGGGGAAGGGATAACTGGGTGATGGGCATTAAAGAGGGCACGTGATATGATGAGCACTGGGTGTTAGGCTGAACTAATGAATCATTGAACATTATATCAAAAACTAATGATGTACTTATACCTTGACTAATTGAATTTAAATTAAAAAATAGCAGCTATCTTCAAAAAAAAACTAAGCAAAGATTGATAGTACAAAGAAAACACAATTTCAAGTTTGACCTTTGTGTAACAGGAAATGTACATTCTTCTCAAGCATAATTGGAACTTCATGGCAATTAATTGTGTATGTCTAATTTAAAGCAAATCACAGTAAATTTTGTAGAACTAGTATCATGCCATGTTCTCTGACTACAGTTAATTTAAAAATCTATAACAAAACATATTTTTTAGAAATTAGAAATCAAATGTCTAACTCATAGGTCAATGGAAAATTATAATAGAAATTAGAAAATACCTCAAACTAAATATTAATGAATATTACACATTTTTAATAAAATTAATATCAAAACTTACAGGATACAGCTAAAGTACTACTTAGAAAAATTTTTATTTTCTAAAATAAAAATAGCTGAAATGAAATGT
The DNA here is from genome assembly GCF_002201575.2 of Neomonachus schauinslandi. Lineage (NCBI taxonomy): Eukaryota > Metazoa > Chordata > Mammalia > Carnivora > Phocidae > Neomonachus > Neomonachus schauinslandi. The sequence goes on along the minus strand of NC_058403.1, from coordinate 64,811,225 downwards.
AACAGAATGAACCTGAGGAATATGTCAAAATCACTGATATTTGCTTCAAATCATCATGAGGCAGCAGGAATTTAATCTGCTCTATATATTATGAGACACAGATGCTGATGTTTTCAACAACCTGTGAACAGAATTTCATCTCTTTCAACAGGAAAACAGAATTACAGTTGACCCTTAAACAGCACGGGTTTGAACTGTATGGGTCCACCTATACATAGTTTTTTAAGTTTTTATTCAAATTCTAGTTAGTTAACATACAGTGTAATATTAGTTTCAGGTGTACAAGCTACTCTGGAAAGCAATATGGAGTTTCCTCGAAAAGTTAAAAATAGAACTACCCTACAAACCAGCTGTTACATTACTAGGTATTTAGCCAAAGAATACAAAAATACTAATTCAAATGAATAGATTTTTTAAAATAAATATAGTACTGTAAATGTATTTTTTCTTCCTATTATTTTCTTAATAATATTTTCTTTTTTCTAGCTTACTTAATTGTAAGAATACAGTATATGACACATAACATACAAAATATGTGTTAATTGACTATGTTTATCAGTAAGGCTTCTAGTGAACAGTAGGCTGTTGACTCTGGAGGAGTCAAAAGTTATATGTGAATTTTCAACTGCATGAGGATCAGTGCCCCATCCCCCACATTGTTCACAGGTCAAGTGTATAGAAAACAACCCAAACTGATAAATATGGATATGGTGAAACATATGAAAGTATCAAATATCCAATCAAGCCAAAAAGAACTTGTATAGAAGTTGACTGTTGAGAAGAATAGAAGTAGAGAATTTATGAATAAATCATATAATACACATACAAATAAAAGGCATAAGGAATGGGGGTAGGGGGTGGACAGAGGAACTAAACTCATCATAGAAACAAATAATTCTATCTGAGTGGGATGTATAGCAAATACCTATCCAAGGTTTCCATAATGGCAATCTTTAAATGAAGCATCTCAAACTAAGTGTGTAAAAGCAAAGTAATCTTTAAAGCTGCTAGGTTAAATGTTGTAATAATTGAAACATTTGAAGGTGGAGCATGCAACAAAAAAGAGCATGGTACAAAAAAGGGCAGACCAACACAAGATGGAATAATTTCATCTTGTGATTTATGGGTCACCAATTATAAAAAACATAATACTAAATTTTATAAATATGATACTACAATAAGTGCTCAGAAATTATAAAATAGAATGTGTTTGATTAACTGCTAGGTTTTGACCTCTCTATTCTCACAAAAAAACAATGGTAAGAGGAAAATATGGAACTCAGATTACCACTAATATTCTCAGAAATAATATGATCATCTGAATAAAAGATATTCATTCATTTGAACTTTTTATTTTTTTCAGTTAGGTAGACAGGTAGAACATAAACCTTAAATACTTCCTTTTGATAAGGAAGATAATAAGAAATACAATACACAGTAAAAACCATAGTTCTCATATTTGGTGGAATCAAATAGTAGAAATGGAAATAAATGAGAGAATCTAGAAAATGCCAAAACAGTACAGGAATTAGGTCTGAAAGTCAGATCTATATAATGTCATTCTCACTACCTCCTTAACCCTGAAGACTGCTTCAGATACATCAATCATACATTATCCAATTTTTGGTTGGAAAGCTCTATATATAAGTATCACAAAGTAGGAAAGTGGATAAGCAGGGAGAGGGGAAGTACAGAAAGTTTGGGGTAAAATGTGGGGATCTGAAGGAGATACAAAGAGGTATTTAGAATCAGAAGCTACATCCTATCACTTTCTTCCAAACACACTGATAACACCTATTGTACGTCAAGTCAAGGCACTGTATTTTCAGAGTTTATTTCTTTTGAAAGCATACACCTTACCATGTGGAATTGTGGTCTGGAAGGGACGACTTGGGCTTTTCAGGTTCCATAAGGTCAAGCTACCATCTGAATGGCTGCACATGAATTGTTTGCCCTCATGATGCCAGTCAATTGAATGGATAGCCTAATGAAATAGCAATTAAAAACAAGTAGAGGGTGAAAAAAGTTGATATGTTATAGCATTCTATATACCAAAGGAAAAATATTCTGAGATAAAATTATTATAGCAACAATACTTAAGAAACATACATAATTGTTCTGACCCAGATCATACTATCTTTGGCTTCAATCCTCTATAGGCTTATAGAAGACTATAAAAACTCATCTCCTGAGATAAAGAAAAGTTATGTACATTTCATAATATCATTATAGCCTAGAGCTTTTTGTTGTAAATTCTATGTCCTCCCTGTATCCTATATGATCCTTTGAAAAATTATTTATATAGAAGTAAAAGCAAGGTTATCAGAAGATAATTTCTGGAAAGGTAGAGGCTTACTTCCACTTAAAGTCGCCAATTTAAATAACAATTTACACTAAGAGCTACCAGCTGAGGGCTTACTATGTGCCAGACCCCTTGGCAAAGTACCGATATTAACTACTACTTTTATAAAGCAGGTATTATTTTTTCCAATTTGCACATGGTGAAATAGGCCTACAGAAACTGATATATGTGCTCAGGTCACACAATTCAAAGCCAATGTCTATCTAACTACAAAACCCATATTCTCAATCATTTTACCATATTGCCCCTAACATATATTTTTAAATTAACTTGGCAATTTAGGGTTTAAGCAAGAAGATTCAAAACTTTTTTATAAGTGTACTCTGAAGATTTGAATTACATAAAAAAGTAATTATTCCATTTTCATATATTGTTTTATTCCCAGTGGTAGCACAGTGCCTTGCTTAAAGTAGATACTCAATATCTGTTGAATGAATAATTAATGTCATCACATATTTCCACACCTTGTATTCTTTCTAAATCATAAAGTTTATATAGCCTTTCAATAATGTGTTAATCACAATGAGAGAAGCCCTAGTAGACATAAAAGCTGAACAGATATATACAACATTACCCTTTACTTAAAGGAACTTTCAAAACTGCAAAATAGGGAAGACTGAAATAAATGAATATTAATTAATAATTGTTATTTTTTGGAACTTCTAACATTTAGTTTATATATATATATATATATGATATACTAACCTAAGATATGTGTTTAAAACTATTATTTGTTTTCTAAATAAGAAGTATTATTAGAGTTACAGATAATTGATGGCTAGAGTAATCATTAGACATATCATAAAGGATGTAGGATATGAGCTGTATCTCAAGATAAGTAAGATTTAATTAAATGAAACAGATAACATGAAACCCTGGGCTTATGTTTTCTCTCACTCTGGTCTTTATTACTAGGTAAAGACTTTTTTTTTTTTTTTTTTTTTTTTGCCAGGGTTCAGTAGAGACAGAAAGAAAACACTTGTCATCTTCTTATTTGCTTATTCTCACTTTTGTAGGTGGCTCAAGGGAAATGCCATTTCAGGCTTTTCTATGTGTTAACTTGATGAACCTCAGTCAATTTAAAGTTCTCTCAGACTGCTTTGCTATGAATGGTGTGGGCATAGAGTCTCCAGCCCTAACCCTTCTTCCTATCTTACTGAATTTCTACCTACTAGAGAAGACAAATAGAAAAATAACAGCTACAACAAAAAAGCAAAATAAGTACCATAAAAGAAGTATACTTATTGTACAAAAGAGTAAGCGTATAAAACCAACTGTTATTAGAGAGTGTCAGAGTATTACTGAAGAGCTGGCATTTGAATAGATTTAATGGATAACCATCCAATTCTTTTAGTTTCATTATACCTTACCCCTTTCTTAAAAAACAACTTTAAGGGTTTACTAAAAAAAAAACACAAATACAACTAATTCAAGAAGAATTTTAAAAGATAGAAAACAAAATATGGAAGATAAAACACTAGCTGGTTTGGTCAACTCAGCGGCTGTGATGGAGGTTCTCCAAAACAAAAAAGAGAAAGGAAACCTAAAAAGCTGGGTACCAATATGAAAAAAGGAAAAACAGCATCTAGTGAAGGAATTAAAAGGCTATCCTCATATCAAACTCTGAGAGTTTTCTCTGTGAGAGATTATTTAGAAATATTAATGTAATAAAATAAAACTTTCACAGCTAATATGTGAATTCATGTAGTTATTTACATGAAAATTATCTTGGATTTACAAAACAAAACTTTCTTTCTTTTTTTTTTCAAAGATTTTATTTATTTATTTGACACAGAGAGAGAGAGAGAGAGAGGAATCACAAGTAGGCAGAGTGGCAGGGAGCAGCAGAGGGAGAAGCAGGCTCCCCGCCGAGCAAGGAGCCCGATGTGGGACTTGATCCCAGGACCCTGGGATCATGACCTGAGCCGAAGGCAGATGCTTAACGACTGAGCCACCCAGGCGCCCCAAAACAAAACTTTCAATTCACCCATGGCTATTCAAGGTGCTACTCTGGTAGTTGAAATAGTTTTACAGTGGCTACAGTTTAATAGGATTTTGATACACAAAAGAGGAAAGAAGGGAGTTTATGGTGAGGAATTAGCTTGAGCAAAGGCTTGAAGGTAGGAAATAAATAATACGTTTAGGAGATAGTAATATGTCTGAAGTGTGAGGAGTGTATAGAAGGATACACTGCATTAAACTAAAGGGAAAAATAACATCAGGGCCTTGAATCTCATGTAAAGTAATAAAGCCTTTGTATTGTTGATAATTGGGAGCCATTCAAAGGTTCTGAGGTAGAGAATTACATGACCTATGGCTTAAAATGATAATCTTATTAGTGAAAGATATACTGCAAAGGTAAGATATCAGAGGAAAAGCAATTAGTTAAAAGGCTACCATAGTGTTTTAGGAAAAACATAACAACCTAGACTAGACAATTGAATGTGGGAATGAAAAAAGAAGAAATGAATGAGAGACAACATAAAAACAGAATTAAGAGACTATAAAACTGATAGCATATGATATACAGAGAAGAAAGGATCAAATATGACTCTGAGGGTTACAAACAAATAAATAATCAAAATTTAAAAACTGAAAAAGAGAACACAGAACAAGGTTTAGGTCTTGAAGCGTAAATTCGGTGCCAATGAGATATTTATCTGGGCTTATGCAACAGATTTTTAGATACACAGATCAAGAGGTCAGGAGAAAGGTAAAGGTGAGAGATCCAAGGATTTTAAATTTATTAGAATAAAATTAATATTTGAAATGATGGGAGAAGATATAAATGTAAACTGGAGGTGAAATGAAGAGGGTGAAGACATAAAATCCTGAAGAGTATCTATAATTTAAAGGAAAGTAAGGAAAGAATCAGTGATAGAGAAAGGAAGGGTGAAAAATGAGGTAGAAAGACAAAAACAAGGGAAGAAACCATTTTAGGAAGGAGGGGCTGATGTAAAGACACAGGTTTAATGAGGAACTTAAAAGACTTTGAAGGGATCACTATGTATAGTAATCAAGAGATCTTTGATAACTTAATAGAAACCACTTCATAATAGTATTAAGAATTATTTCTAAATATCAGAGGTAAAGTGCTAAGGAAAGTTTTCAATGTTTGGCAGTAAAATAATGTATATAACTATCTCCATTAAAATGATAGGATATATAACTATGCATCAAAGTAAATAGATTATATGCATATATACATGTATAAGTCAATATTTAAAATTATTTCTAGGTATAAAGTAGATATAGTGTAGTACTCGACTTAAACATTGCTAATGCTTATTTAAACACTTCATTGCAAAATTATTTTTGCTCACTTTTTAAGATTAGAAGTCTTTCTTCTACAATGTTTTAGGTTAAAAAAACCTCTGGATTTCCTTTTTAGATGACCTTCTCTATTTCCAACTGGCTAAATACTCAGATAATATTTGTACTCTTATCTAACTACTAGTTTTGAGAGAGCTAATATCATCTTTGTACTTTGTATATTTAATAAAAGAAAAATCTAGCTTAGCTTCCCAGGACCTTCTTTCCTTATGATTCAAGATGCCCTAGAAGTTCATCACAAAGAGCATAATTTTAAGACATCACCTGCCAGACAGTATTTTTCACCAATGACCAAATTACCCAGTTGCTATATCATTTACCCCTGAACTCTTTGTCACTACGAGAAGTATCTTATATATACCATAAAATCTTAGTTTGCCAGAACTATTAAGAAATGAATTGGGGGTGTGTATAGCTATGAGATACCCAAAGCCATATATCTTTAAGCACCAAAACTAAAAAATTCAACTGTTATGAGGGGATGGGAGGTAGCACACAAAGAAATGTGTTGTTTTTTAAAAATTTTTTCTTTCTATTTATATCAGTGTTGCCTTAAATTCTGCATTCTTCTCATGTAAGTGCAGGTGATACCAGATAATGATTATTGACTGTATTTTCTTCCTATCTCTCCCTACTCCACCATTTTTAAAATTGAATTTAGAGCTTACATGATCACCTTTATTCCCAAAACTATAAGAGGTAATTACCCTTTTTCACTTTTTGCCCCAGGCTATCTTCACATTAACTTCTTCTGAAGGGGGATATCCTTAATGGCCTAGAATCAACCTTGGAACAACTAAAGTAAAAACCTAACCAAATCTCAACTATGTACAATAAAACTCACTTTAAGATCTTACCCTTATTATTAAGTAGTACTATTTACAAAATCAATCTTTATTCTGAGATAAGGCCTTTCAAACTGACCTTTTAAATTTTCTGCCACAGAAAAAGAATTTTCTAAGAAAGGTGTGAATAATGTTTTAGAGATCTTAAGGATAATGAGGCAAGACATAATAACCATGTAACCTAATGGAAGGAAAAGGATAAGTAATAAGCACCAATGTATATTAAGATGCCAGAAAGGGCCCCAAAATAGTCAATCAAGGCAGAATTCTCATTCAGGAGAATGATCCAGAGTTGGAACTTGGGCAAATGCCAACACGAAGTATGAGACACTGGGTCAGACCCAGTTACTCAATGATAAAAGTATTGGTAATATACAAAGCTTACAAGTAGAAAACAGGCACAAAGTCATAATACTCTTTTCAAATATTTCAGTAGAAGTCACTTACCTCATCATAATAAACTCTTAGTTCTGCTCTTTTAGATTTCAAGTCCCAGAATACTACAGTACCATTTTCATAACCTATCAGCAGCTGGAAAACATTAGAATAATCATTTTTATAATTCTAACAATTTTAACTTGCTCCGAATAAAGTTTAATGTTAATACAATAAAGTAAAATCATATCACATATTATAATTTTACTTAGAATGCCAATTTTTCCAGAACGTGAATATAGATTTCCTACATTTTAAAAAAATGGCAAATAAACTCTACTTCAATAAATATTTACCAGTGAAATCATCCTCACTCCCAATTTCCAAGAGAAATTGAGGAAACATGTATATATATATGAATGCAAAAATAAATAAGAAAAATTGGAACAAAAGAAAAATGGGATAGAAAATGAAGATGAAATAAAGGATGAAATGGGATAAGTTTAATAACCAATGTATATGCAATTCAGTCCTATGCACTTAAAAAGTATGGCCACAAATTTGGCTTCTAATTTCTTTATATCAAGTCCTATTTTCTCTTTGACTTATGTCCATATTTTAAACTGGTGATTTATGAACCCTCAGAAGTTCACAAGTTATTCTAGAGATTCACATCATTAAAAATGGTCGATATTTATAAATCAATAAATAAGACAATAAAATACATGGTTTCATTTTAAAATAGAAGTATTTGAGAGCAGATAATGATTAATAGATGATCATATTCAAGACTCAGTGAAATACTGCTAGCCATGCTGACGATTTTTATATCATATAATTCTGACTTATTATTTGTAGTTATATTTTGTTAAATTTACTCTATCATTAGTTTAAAAAAACAGAAAGGATAAAAAGAGGCCAGTGTTCAAATAATGATAATATTGCCCATGAATCTGCTTTCAGATGATTTTCTTGAAATCCATTAGTAGTATTTCTCTGATGAAAATTCTTATACTGTGCATAAAAATGTTTCAATAATTCCAAAACACTAGTGGTAAAAATAGAAAATAGAGTGGTGGTTATAAGCTACTCCTATACAGCATCCTGAGACCTAATCACTTACCTCAACATTTTATAACAGGACACAAAAAAATGACAAAACTAAATGAGCTAGTTTTAACAGGAAATTTAAAAATTTCAACAGGTCATGAAATCAATGTATATTTTTGAAGCTATAACATATTTAAGGATTTTATTTTTATTATTTTTTATCTTTATTTTTTAACTGAAAAATTTTTTGAGTATAGTTGATCCAGAATGCTATATTAGTTTCAGGTGTACAACATAGTGATTCAACTCTTATGTTATTCTATGCTCACCACAAGTGTAGCCACCATCTGTCACCATACAACTTTATTATAGTATCATTGACTATATTCCCTATGTTGTGTCTTTTATTCCTGGGACTTACTCATTCCATAACTGGAAGCCTGTATCTCCCACTCCCCATCACCCATTTTGCCCATTCCCTACCCCTTTCCCCTCTGGCAACCATCAATTGTTCTCTGTACTTATAGATTCTGTTTTTTGTTTATTCATTTGGTTTTTTTAGATTCCATTATGAAAATAATCATATTTGTCTTTCCTAATCTGATTTATTTCACTTAGCATAATACCTACTGGTCTATCCGTGTTGTCACAAATGTAACAATCTCCTTTTTTTATGACTGCATAATGTTCCATTGTGTATATACACCACATCTTCCTTATCCTTTTGTCTATTGATGGACACTTAGGTTGCTTCAATATCTTGGCTATTGTCAATAATACTGCAATAAACATAGGGGTGCATATATCTTTTTGAATTAGTGTTTTTGTGGGGGTTTTTTTTTGGTAAATACCCAGTGGTGGAATTATTGAATCATATGGTATTTCTATTTTTAATTTTCAATGGCAACCTACTGAATGGGAGAAGATATTTGCAAAAGATATATCTGATAAGGGGCTAATATCCAAAATATATAAAGAACTTATACAACTCAACACCAAAAAACAATCTGATAAGGGGTGCCTGGGTGGCTCAGTTGGTTAAGTGTCTGCCTTTGGCTCAGGTCATGATCTTAGGGTCTTGGGGTCGAGCCCCACATCAGGTTCCCTGCTCAGCGGAGTGTCTGCTTCTCCCTCTCCCTTTGCCCCTTCCCACTGCACATGCTCTCTCTCTCAAATAAATATATTTTTTTAAAAAGCACAATAATTTGGGGGTGGAGTCTTTTGGGTTTTCCACTTAAAGCATCATGTCATCTGCAAAGAGAGAGAGTTTGACTTCTTCTTTGCCAATTTGGATACCTTTTATTTCATTTTTGCAAATGACACTACAGACAAAGGGCTGATATCCAACATCTACAAAGAACTTCTCAAACTCAACACCCAAAAAACAAATAATCAAGTCAAAAAGTGGGCAGAAGACATGAACAGACACTTCTCTAAGAAGACACACAAATACTAACAGACACATGAAAAAATGTTCATCATCATTAGCCATCAGGGAAATACAAATCAAAACCACATTGAGATACCACCTTACACCAGTTAGAATGGCAAAAATTGACAAGGCAAGAAACAACAAATGTTGGAGAGGTTGTGGAGAAAGGGGAAGCCTCCTACACTGTTGGTGGAAATGCAAGCTGCTACAGCCACTTTGGAAAACAGTGTGGAGGTGCCTCAAAAAATTAAAAATAGAGCCACCCTATGACCCAGCAATTGCACTACTGGGTATTTAGCCCAAAAACACAGATGTAGTGAAAAGAAGGGCGATATGCACCCCAATGTTCATAGCAGCAATGTCCACAATAGCTAAACTGTGGAAAGAGCCGAGATGCCCTTCAGCAGATGAATGGATAAAGAAGATGTGGTCCATATAAACAATGGAATATTACTCAGCCATCAGAAAGGATGAATACCCAACTTTTACATCAACATGGTTGGGACTGGAGGAGATTATGCTAAGTGAAATAAGTCAAGCCGAGAAAGTCAATTATCATATGGTTTCACTTATTTGTGGAACATAAGGAATAGCATGGAGCACATTAGGAGAAGGAAGGGAAAAATGAAGGGGGAGAAATCGGAGGGGAAGATGACCCATGAGAGACTATGGACTCTGAGAAACAAACTGAGTGTTTTAGAGGGGAGGGGGATGGGGGGATGGGTTAGCCCGGTGATGGGTATTAAGGAGGGCACATATTGCATGGAGCACTGAGTGTTATACACAAATCATGAATCATGGAACATTACATCAAAAACTAATGATGTACTGTATGGTGACTAACAAAATAAAAAAAGAATTAAATATAAATTTAAAAAGCACAATAATCTGATTAAAAATGGGCAGAGGAGGGCGCCTGGGTGGCTCAGTTGGTTAAGCGACTGCCTTCGGCTCAGGTCATGATCCTGGAGTCCCTGGGTCGAGTCCCGTGTCAGGCTCCCTGCTTGGCAGGGAGCCTGCTTCTGCCTCTGACCCTCCCCCCTCTCATGTGCTCTCTCTCTCTCTCAAATAAATAAATAAAAAAAAATCTTTAAAAAAAAATTAAAAAAAAAAAATGGGCAGAGGACCTAAATAGACATTTTCCCAAAAAAGACATACAGATGGCCAGCAGACACATGATAAGGTACACAACATCACTAATCACCAGGGAAATGCAAATCAAAACCACAATAAGATATCACCTTACACCTGTCAGAATGGCTAAAATAAAAAAGAAAGTTTTCATTATTAAATCACATATAATAAATTTGAAAATTGATTTGACAAAAACATTGAGCTTCTTTACATACTAAATTAAATGGCATAATGACTTGCTAAATTCAAAAAGTCAAAATTAAGTGTAAACTTCAAAAATATTTGTTAAAATAAAATAAAATAAAATTTATATAACATCATAAATACTGTACTATTATGCATTTTAACTTCAAGTCAGCTCTTTTTTACATACTAGAGAAAATGATGTATCATTAAACCAATTCCTATGGAATCCAGGGAAAGATTTGTAAGTCTAAAAAGTTTGCTAAGTTTCACTTAGCAAGAGAATGAATAATATGACCTTTCAAAATTTGAGCCCTAAGATGTAATGAAATAAAAATCTAAAATCCTATTATATTTTTTCATAGAAACATCTGAAAGATATTAGTTGTTTTGTTTATAAAACATTACTAGCAATAACCACAGTAAATAACAAAATATAAACTACCTAACCTCAAAATGTCATACATTATTGAGATAACTATACAATATTATGATATAGGAAGTATGAAAAAATATTAGAATCACTTAGAGAATTGAGAAAGAAAAAAGAAGCTCCTGATATCCAGGAGACATCTGACAAGGTCACTCTGTGACCATGATTAAGACAAAAACAAGATCACTCTGCAATCATGTCTGACCACACCAAAACATGGGTATCACCTAGGTCACAAAAATATATTACATATATTTTTACATAATTATATATTATACTCTTATATAATATATATATAATTTCAAAAAATTATCTCTCACAATAGAATTCAAGTATTGTGAAGGCAAAGAAGTAAGGTGACTTCCTAATTACTATATCATCAGGACCTGGAACAGTATCTGAAGAAAATAGGTATCTGATAAATATCTGTGAAATTAATTATTAAATACCACAAAATCAAAATCACAGATACTATATTCCCTAAAATCTATGAAGTAATATTTGAAGTCATTAACAAAAATATTTTGGGAAATAAAAAATATACTTCAAAGTAATTATGGTCAAAGAAGAAATTATAAGGAAAAGTATGAAACAGAACTGAACAAGAATGCCTTATATTAAAACTTCAAGAGGGATCCTGCTGACTACGCATGCTTTGGGCCCCTGGGTGGCTCAGTTGGTTAAGCGACTGCCTTCGGCTCAGGTCATGATCCTGGAGTCCCGGGATCGAGTCCCGCATCGGGCTCCCTGCTCGGCAGGGAGTCTGCTTCTCCCTCTGACCCTCCTCCCTTTCCTGCTCTCTGTATCTCATTCTCTGTCTCAAATAAATAAATAAAATCTTAAAAAAAAAAAAAACTTCAAGAGGGAAATTTATTATTTTATAAATGCATACGAAAAGAAGAAAAATTTTTTAAAATAAATTTCTTTTATCAGGAGTAGGTGTTTTTTAATAAATATGTTTGTTGAATACATAGAGAAAAGCACACAAATTATAGATGTCTTTAATGAATTATGAAGTTGAATATACCTGTGAAACTACTACCTGGGTCAAAAAATATAATAGAAAAACAAGAAATAGAAAAAAAAATACAAGATACACAGAAGCCTATTTCATACCCTTAACCAATCAACATTCCCATCTTCTTTTTATCCTCTTTTCTAAAAGTAACTACAGCCTTCTAACTATAGGTTATTGGTATCTGTTTTTGAATTTTATATGAGTGGAATTATACATTTATCCTTTTATACAATTATCCTTTTCTGTCCTGCTCCTATTTCTAAACATGATATTTATAGCAGGAATTCATTCACTTTTATTATTGTAATAATATTTCATTGTTTGGGTATGACAATACCACAATTTATTCATTTTACAGGTGATATAATAACATTACTATGAACAAATTTGTATATGTCTTCTAGAGAATATATATATGAGTTTCTGTCAGGTATATACTGATTCATGGAGTAAGGGTATGTTTAACTTTAATAAATAACTGCCAAGCAGTTTTCCAAAGTGGTTGTACCAATTTTGATTTCCATAAGCTGCATATCAAAGCTCCAATTCCTTTTCATCTTTTTTTAATAACTAATATTGTTAATGGCTGTACAGTGTTAAATAGGAGTATGATAGGCATCTTTGTCTCATTTCAGAATGCAGGAGTAAAGCTAATTAATTCATCATTAAGGAGGATATTTTCATAGTTCTGGGTAAATAAAGTTCAGATTAACAAAGTTCCTTTCTTTTAGTGTAACAAATTTTTATCACAAAGGGAAGTTGATTTTTATCAAATACTTTTCTATCTTTTTATTGTCATATACTTTTTTCTCCATATTTGTAAATATGAAAATTCCATTGATTTTTTAAAATTTTTATTTAAATTCAAATAAAATTTAAATTTAAATTGCATACAGTGCAATATTGGTTTTGGGAGTAGAATTCAGTGATCCATCACTTACATACAATATCTAGTGCTCATCATAACAAGTGCCTTCCTTAATAGCTATCATCCATCTAGCCTATCTCCCCACACCACCTCCCTCTATCAACCCTCAGTTTATTCTCTATTGTTAAGAGTCTCTTATGGTTTCTTTCACTCTCTCTCTTTAATTATTAAATACCTCTCTCTCTTTTGTTTGTTGGGAGATTTTTTTTTATTACTGATTTAATTTCTTTGCTTGCTATCCATCTGTTCAAATTTTCTACTTCTTCATGTTTCAGTTTTGGTAGTTTGTATGTTTCTAGGAATTTATCCATTTCTGTATGTTTCTAGGAATTTATCCGTTTCTTCCAGATTGCCCAATTTGTTGACATATAATTTTTCATAATATTCTCTTGTAATTGTATTTCTGTGGTGTTGTTTGTGATTTCTCCTCTTTCATTGGTGATTTTACTTATTTGGGTCCTTTCTCTTTTC